>NW_024096723.1:200000-472892 GCF_016545835.1 Crotalus tigris
TGGAAGGAGGAATTTTGTGGCTGGTAGTATAAGTTAAAGAAATCCATCAAGCACCAAGCTTTTATAAGAACAGGTGTTTACTCGCAATTTGGATTGCCAGTTTTTACTGAGTAAAAATTAAGATTAAAAAAGATGTCTCTCTGAAGCAGTGGTTCTCAACCTTTTTAATGCCGCGACTCCCAACCAGTCATAAGTCAAGGACTACTCAACTGGTCGTAAGTCGAGGACTACTCAACTGGTGCAGCACCGTTTGCAGAATGGGACTTTTGGCGGGCTCAGCAGGGCAGAGACAGCCTGGACAATTCCTATTGGCTTTTGAAAGCCAATAGAATTAGACTCTATTCAAGAGAGTCTATTCTATTGGCTTTCAAAAGCCAATAGAATAAAAGGGAGTAGCACAGCTAAGGAAAAGGGGGGGGGGAAATGGTGGACTGCGTTGTTTGGCGACCCCCGTGAAATGGTCGTTCGACCCCAAATGGGGTCCCGATCCACAGGTTGAGAACCACTGCTCTGAAGGAAAGGACCTAAACCAGTGATGGCGAACCTTTTAGAGACCAAGTGCCCAAAAACTGGCCCCACCCCTGCTCCACTCCCCTGCCCGCCCCTGCTCTGCCCCCCCATCCCCCACCCCGCCTGCCCACAGGACCACTCACTGCCTCCATGGCCCGCCGCAGATCGCTCAGGCAGCCCAGCAGCACTATGGCGGCCACACCCTCTGCCCGCGCCCTGCATGATGGGGCGTGAGGGCAGAGTCTTGTCTACACTGCCTGGCTGCCATGTCCTTGGCTGCGCTGCTCCATGCGGGCCACGCTCGGGGACGACTCTCCTTCAGGGGGGCTGCTGGAGAGGAGGGGGTCACGGGGGGAGGCGAGGCTGGGGCAATGGCACGTGTGCCCACAGACAGGGCTCCGAGTGCCG
This sequence comes from Crotalus tigris, assembly GCF_016545835.1. Lineage (NCBI taxonomy): Eukaryota > Metazoa > Chordata > Lepidosauria > Squamata > Viperidae > Crotalus > Crotalus tigris. The sequence goes on from NW_024096723.1 coordinate 200,919, forward strand.
CCTTTGGCACCCGTGCTATAGGTTCGCCACCACTGACCTAAACTGACAGCTTTTCAACTAAATGGACTGCCACAGTTTTGGTACATATAGTCCTTGACTTACAATACTTCATTTAGTGACCGTTCAAAGTTACCACGGCGTTGAAAAAAGTTTCTCAGGACCATTTTTCATATGTACAACCATTGCATCCTCCCCGTGGTCACGTGATCAAAATTCAGTCGCTTGGCAACTGACTCCTATTTATGACTGTTGACATAACCGTCAATGACAAGCCAAGTCCAATGGGGAAATCAGATTCACTTCACTTCACATACAGCCGTGTTATTAACTTAACAACTGCAGTGATTCACTTAACAACCGTAGCAAGAAGGGTCGTAAAATGAGGCAAAACTCAACAACTGTCTCACTTAGCCATAGAAACTTTGGGCTCAGTTGTGGTCATAAGTCAAGGATTTCCTGTACTGTACATCCAAGGATTCAACTCTTTCTTTAAGAGATCCTGGATGAAAGATTGAACTCCAGAACTTAGCAACCCTGGATAAGTAAAGAGAACGGGAATGCACAGAGCGACAAATCATAGTACAAAATTGCAATTGCCATCAGTGATGCAATTTTAAAATTTGGAGCTGGCCTCTACTTCTTGCTTTGTAAATTTAAGCGTGTCCTATTGATATGTTTTCCTCCCCATGGCAACCGGTTGCAATAATGAAAACATGACGAAAATGAAAAGGAGGCTATAAATAGTCAAAGCTGCTGCAAGAGCTATTTGTAAAAATGCTACATATTTGTCTTCGTGCAAATATGGCAGAAAAGGAAGGTGGGGAGTCAAAAGAGAAATGGGGGTTATTTTAAAGAAGAATCACTCAAGGGAACCAAACTGCTTGCCTTAATGTCATGCCGGGCTAGGCTTCCCTTAAATCAGCAGTGACTCCCGTGTAGAACTCCCAAATTGGGGGAGAAGATTGCAGATACATCCCTCAAAAACTTTTCTTTTGTAAATGCTACCACCGGCGATCCAAATGCTATTATTCATTTGTGATTCGTTTATCATGCAAACCTTGCAAGGGGAAAATGCCAGTTCTGAATTATTTTATTTTTTCCTTTTATTCCTTCCTGGAAAATGCAGATCCAGCCAGAACATTTAATATATGGAGTGTTCTTTATAGAAAAGCAATTGTTCTGACTTCCAAATTCACATTCCTTGCATTGATGACACTTTCTATCCCTCTTATCCTCGGCCATCCCCTTCTCCTTTTGCTTCCCATCTTTCCCAACGTCAGAGTCTTCTCCTGTAAGTTCTCTCTTCTCCTTTGGTGGCCATGAAAAGATCTCGGGGGATGGAAGGCCCTGGTCAACCTTGGGTAGGGCTGCAGGCTGTGCAGAACCAGCCCTCATCTATCTATTTATCTGTTATTGTTGTTCAGTTGCTAAGTCATGTTTGGCTCTTTGCAACCCCATGGACCACAGCATGGCAGGCCCATCTGTCCTCCATTGTTTCCTGGAATTTGCCCAAATGTATGTTCATTGCATCGATGACACTATCTAACATCTCATCCCCTTCTCTTTTTGCTTTCCATCTTTCCCAACATCCGGGTCTTCTCCAAGGAGTCCTCTATTCTCATTAGTTCCCAAAGTATTTGAGCTTCAGCTTCAGGTTTTGGCCTTCCAGGGAATAGTTAGGGTTAATTTTCTTTAGTTTAAATGATTTGCTCTCCTTGCAGTCCAAGGGACTCTGAAGAGTCTTCTCCAACACCACATTTATCTGTCTGCCTGTGTGTCTGTCTGTCTGTCTGTCTCTGTCTATCAATTATCCATCTATCTGTCTGTCTGTCTGTCTGTCTATCAATTATCTATCTATCTATCTATCTATCTATCTATCTATCTATCTATCTATCTATGTATCTATCTATCTATCTATCTATCTATCTCTGTCTATCAATCTCTGTCTATCAATATCTATCTATCTATCTATCTATCTATCTATCTATCTATCTATCTATCTATCTAATTTCTAGGTCATTCAACTCCAGAAGACTCCAGAAAACTCACTGCAGTTGTGAAGTTAGTAACATAATTGTTAAGTGAATCTGGCTTCCCCATTGACTTTGCTTGTCAGAAGGTCACAAAAGGGGATCACATGACCCCGGGACACGGCAACCGTCATAAATACGAGTCAGTTGCCAAGTATCGGAATTTTGATCACATGACCATGGGGATGTTGCAATGGTCATAAGTGTGAAAAATGGTCACAAGTCCCTTTTTTCAGTGGCATTGTATGGTCACTAACTGTCGTAATTCGAGGACTACCTGTACTTGCATTGCTGCATTACTATCTTGCATATTTTTATGCTGATGTGATAGCTACTGCATAGAACAGTGGTGGCGAACCTATGGCACGGGTGCCCGAGGTGGTACGCAGAGCCCTCTCTGTAGGCACGTGTGCCGTCGCCCCAGTCCTAGGCCTTCAGCTGGGTTTTATAAAATCTTTTCGCTTTAGGCCTCTGTCGCCGTGTGCAAAAAAAAAAAAAGGTTCAGTCAATGAGTCAATTTCAACTTCTCGCGGGAAAAAAAAGATCTTCCAAAGTTGGAATTGATTGATTGAACTTTTTAGTCCCACCCAGTCTGCCATTACCACCTCAGCCACGCCCAGCCAATGGGCCACACCCACCTAATTGGCCACACCCAGCCAATGGGCCACATCCACCCGGCACCCGACGATGCATAAGTGGGTTTGGGGTTGCAGTTTGGACACTCGGTCTCTAAAAGGTTCGCCACCACTGGCATAGAATGAGTGTGTTTGTTTGGGATTGTAGGTGTGTTTGATTGTGTGGTGTGTCAGTGTGTCTGTCAGTGTGTCCAGAAAGCACAAAGGAGGAGGAAGAGGGGAAGCCAACTCTTTTTTTTATATAATTTTTATTCATAATACAATTAAAACAACAGTGGACAAACATAACATTCCAGAATGAATTTTCCTATCAGTTCCTATCATGGTACAAAAGTTTAATACATCGTTCTTAACCTCTATACAAGCCTCATCTTCTATACAATACAATTATATATACAAGTATATGTACAGTTATGTATATCTTTTAATTCTACCATTAACTTGAAGTCCGAGCAGTTCTTAATTCGTACCAACGGTAAAATTTGCCCCAGATTTCGAAGTATTCGTGTTCTGTCTTGTCTTTCATAATCATTGTAAGCCTGTCCATCTCAGCACATGATAGAATTTTATGCAGGATCTCTTCTTCCGTTGGGGTTCCCATAGTTCCTCCAATTTTGAGCAAAAACCAGTCTGGAAGCCGTTAAAATGTGTAGCATTAAATAAAGTACGCCTTTGTCATGCTTTTGCGTAGTTAAACCTAATACAAAAAGTTCTGGTTTTGGTTCTACCGCTTGCTCTAATATTTCTTCCAACCATACTTTAATCCTGTTCCAAAAATCACGAGCTCGCATGCATTCCCACCACATATGATAGTAAGTTCCACTTGTCAAATTACATTTCCAACATTTAGGGGAGACATTGGTACACATTTTAGCCAATCTTGTGGGTGGGAGATGCCATCTATGAAACATTTTGTAAAGGTTCTCTTTGTAAGAGGTGGCCAAAGTAAGCTTCTTGTTTCTTTCCCATAGTTCTTGCCAGATGTGCAGATCAAAATTAAGACCAAAGTCCTTGCTCCAATTCAACATAGTCACTTTTACTTGTTCCTTGTACATTGCCTGATCTAACAAATAGTAGTATAATTTTTTAATCATTTTATCCTCCGACCCCAAAATTATTTTATCCAATTCTATTCTAATTCTAATAAGAGTTGGGAAGCCAACTCTCATTTTGGCTTTTTTTTTTTTTTTATTGAAATTTTTCAAAAATTTTACAAATAAACATCCCCCCCCTCCCAAACCACCCCACCCTCCCCCCCCGACTTCCCAGAACTGAATATAGGATTATTTAACAAATTTTAAAAAATAACGTTTACAATTTATAAGATAATTAATAAAAATAATAAAGGTCATAATAATAATATATATAATAATATATATAATAATAATATGCATAACATAAGCTTTAAAATGAATAATATATACTAAAAAAGAGAGAAAAAAAAGGGAAAAGAAAAGAGAGAGAGAAAGAAAAAAGAAAAAAGTAGACGAAAAATAGAACATATATATAAAAAATATATATATATATATATATATATAAGTAATAATACATAAAGAGAAAAAGAAGAAAGAAAAAAGGAAAAAACAATCATTACAAGTTATAAAAAAGCTAAATGATATTTTTCCATATCCAAATTATATTGTATGAAATTTATCCATTTTTCCCATACTGCAAAGAATTTCTCTTGAGATTGCTCCTTTAAAAAAGCCGAAATCTTTGCCATTTCTGCCAGATACGAAACTTTGTGAAACCACTCTTGCAAAGTAGGCAAGGATTCCTTCTTCCAATATTGCCCTATTAACAGCCTAGCGGCTGTAATCAAATTTAACATCAATATAACCTCCTTAGCATCACAATCAGTAACAATACCTAATAAAAATAATTGCGGAGTAAATTTTACCCTCCGTTTAAAAATTCTTTGGATATTCCACCATATCTTAATCCAAAAAGCTTTTATATGCTTACACGTCCACCAAGTATGATAATAAGTAGCATCCAAATGTCCACATCTCCAGCATTTCGGCTGCAGATTAGGGTACATAATGGACATTTTCTTTGGATCAAGGTGCCATCTATAAAACATCTTATAAAAATTCTCTCTTAAATTTTGCGCTTGTGTGAATTTAACATTTCTTATCCAAATAAGTTCCCAGGTATCCATTGAAATCGTTTCACCAATATTCTGTGCCCATTTAATCATACAATCTTTAACTAATTCAGGTTCTGAGTCCAATTCCACTAAAACCCCATAAACTCTCTTAATATGGGTTGGCCTTTGATCTCTTACTTGTTTTAAAAGAACTACATCTTCTCTGAGCCAGCCCATTTTACAATCCATCTTCCATCTGTCCACTATTTGTCTGTATTGGAACCATGAATAAGTTAAATTTTCGTGCGTTAATTCTTCCAAAGATTTTAACTGCCAATCTTGGCCATCCCATCTAAGTAACTGTGCATAAGAGACCATGTCCATATTAACCCCTTTCCTTATGCCTTCTATGGCATGCCGAGGTATAGCCCATAATGGTATTTTGAAGTCACTTTTATAATACTTTCTCCACACTCTAAGCAAAGAGATTCTTATAATATGAGACTTAAAAACCCAATCCACTTTTTTATTAAATATTAAATAGGCATGCCATCCAAAAAGTAAGTCCCAACCTTCCAAATGAAGTATTTCTATATTTGTTAAATTCACCCAGTCGCTGATCAATGTTAATACTACAGCATCATAATACAATTTCATATTTGGTACCTTGAGTCCACCTCTCTCACGAAAATCTTGCATTATTTTAAGTTTCACCCTTGGTTTTTTCCCTGCCCAAACAAATTTATTAATACCTTTTTGCCATTCATCTAAATTACGTTCATTCTTTAAAATAGGTAACATTTGAAACAAAAAAATAAACTTTGGCAGGACATTCATTTTGATAACTGCAATTCTACCCATAAGGGATAACTGTAGATTGTTCCAGTTTTTTAAATCCTTCTGTACCTCCATCCACAGCTTTTCATAATTATTTTTATACAGTTTTGCATTGGAAGCAGATAATGTGACCCCCAAATATTTTACCTTATCAACAATTTCAAAATCTGTTAAGTTAACTAAAACCTGTTTATCACCATTAGTCATATTTTTAGCTAATATTTTGGTCTTATTATTATTAATTTTAAAACCAGAAACACGTCCATATTGTTGAATCAATTGTAATAATTTTACCACCGAACAGGTAGGTTGAGACAAAGTAACAACCAAGTCATCTGCAAAGGCTCTTAATTTATATTCTTTTTTATTAATTTCTATTCCTTTTATTTCTTGAGACTCCCGAATTTTAATCAACAAAATTTCCAATGTTAAAACAAACAATAACGGAGATAACGGGCATCCCTGTCTTGTTCCTTTTTCTATTACAAAAGCCTCTGACAGACCCCCATTTACAATAAGTTGAGCAGTCTGTTTTTGATATATATTAGATAATACTTGTAATATATTTTGTCCAAAATTCATCTCCTTAATTAAACATAACATAAACTGCCAATTCACTTGGTCAAAGGCTTTTTCAGCATCCAAAAATATCAGGCCTGCAGAGACTTGGTTATTCTTTTCTAGATACTCTAATAAGTTAATAATTTGTCTAACATTATTTTTCATATACCTTCCAGTTATAAAACCCGTCATTTTGGCTTTTTGAGAGGACAATTCTGTGGGAAGCTCTCCATGGTGCTGACAGTCTTTTCATTTAATCTTAATGGAAGAACGGTGATTTGTTTTCTAAGGATCATATTAAACAAGGGAGGGTTCATCACAAAGCAACTGATACTCCAGATAAATGCTTCCTATTCCATTAAAGGCTTTAAGGGTCAAAAATAGCACTTAACCTGACAGGCACACCTTAAAAAAACAAGGTGGCAATGGATCCGTTCTTCACACACTGCATGGAAAGCGTCAACCAATTTCTTTCTCAAAAGCTAGAATTATCAATAGAAGAGAATATTTGTAGTTGTGGGATTTTTGGTGCTCTTTGAGCTTGGCATTTTTCTGTCAGATGTTTCCTGAAATGTCTGCAAGAAAGCAACCAAGCTCAGAGAGCACTAAAGACCCCAAAAGTAGAATTCCTCGCTGTTTGGCCAACAGAACTTGGGAACTATTTTGTTCTGTAAGGTTTTCCACTTAACCTCACAATTGCCCCAGCATTACTCAGGAATTTAAAAGAGCCAAAGAAACTCCTGAGCCGAGGTTTCAGCAAGCAAACAACTTTTACTTTGATCAAAACAGAGTTAGGTGACCCCATCTCTCTTCGTGGCTGGTAGAGAGATGAAGGCAACAACCAGAAAAGATGTCTTCCACCTTTTATACCTTTTCAGAACAAAGAGATCAGGTCTTGGTACCAGGCATAAGATGGCACAAAAAAACAATTCCTAGATGATGACTCATACACAACAACCCAGGCTCCATCCATAACTCCTTTCCCCCTCCCCTTACTGTGCTCTTTTCATATAAGCAATCACCTATACCTAAAGCATGAAGCCCTTACTTTTCCAATATATATATAAAGCATCTGATCAAGCAATTAACTACAAAATAATGATTACAAAATAACAAAACAATGATTACATGATAACACTATAAGTATCAATATAAAATGGTTACTATATATAAAATAAATGCTAATGTCAAACTCAAACATACTAAAATCATAAGCACAATAAAATCCCTTCAGTTCTTCTCCCTACAAGGACCATGAACTCTGAAGAAGAACAGATAAAGCTATAACAACTCTTCCAAAAGCATTATTACTCTTCAGAGACAACCCGTATAAACTGATACACAAGTCACAAACATCCTAAAGATCCCATTTTTTTTTGGCCACTAATGATCTAGACACAATAATGGGCAGATGTGTCATAACCACCAAGAGCCACTTTGACTGTAGTGGGATATAAATATAATAAACTAACAAACAAACAAAATAACAGAATCACTATTAGCTCCCCAGCCCTTCCAGCCCTATAGTTCTAGGACAGTGGTTCTCAACCTGTGGGTCGGGACCTCATTTGGGGTCGAATGACCATTTCACAGGGGTCGCCAAACAACGCAGTCCGCCATTTTTCCCCCTTTTCCTTAGCTGTGTTACTCCCTTTTATTCTATTGGCTTTTGAAAGCCAATAGAATAGACTCTCTTGAATAGAGTCTAATTCTATTGGCTTTCAAAAGCCAATAGGAATTGTCCAGGTGGTCTCTGCCCTGCTGAGCCCGCCAAAAGTCCCATTCTGCAAACGGTGCTGTACCAGTTGAGTAGTCCTCGACTTGCGACCGGTTGAGTAGTCCTCGACTTACAACCGGTTGGGGGTCGCAGCATTAAAAAGGTTGAGAACCACTGTTCTAGGACTATTAACGATTTTTTGGAACAAGCCATTCCTTAGATAGGAGACAAGAAGGGTCTCAGATCCCCTCTTATGATCAGTTCTGTCTGTTGGACTCCACCAGCCCAAAAGCTGCAACACAACTTCCGAACTACAATCAATCACACTTCGAGCAAACTCTGATCCTAGTTCCTGACCCTGTTGACTTAGAGAGAGTGTGTCAAGGTCTTTGAATCCATTTGCCCTAAAACCTCCGAGCAAAACTTGCTATGTAATTGTAGAGGTTTGCTTTAATATTGCTTATTGGAAGTAACCAAATCTGGCACCAGAAGCATTTGTGTATGTCTGTTCCATCATTATTCCAATCCCGGAGGAGCTATTTCCACATTCACAAGAGCCCACCGTTTTGTCAGGAGGACCATTAAGGTGTTATGTACAAAGGCAATTGTCTAATGCAACGTGGCTCCAGACAGTCTGAGAGGTGAATACGAATGGTTGCAAAAGTGTCACCACATTAAGCTGTTGATTAAACAGTAGGTAATCTGGTCTGAGATGATCAACCAGGAATGAGACAAAGGATATGAAGTAAGAGAGGGATAATGATTCGAACAGGAGGGTTTTTAACTCTGCTTGCAAAAAAATATATTCCTTTTCCTTAACCTTGCTTACGATAGGAGTTCAAGGTTTCTCTATTCAACAGCCACAGCTTTCTTATCCAATGCAAGTTTGTAAGAAAAGAGAAATTGGGCAGAGAAAGTTGTCTCTTTCTCAGAAAAAGATTGTAGAGATTTCTACATGATCTATTGTGTTTTCTTTGTTTCATCTTCTGGTCTACAAGACAAACCAAGGCCTGATCAAAGTATAGGAATAGAATAGAATAGAATAGAATAGAATAGAATAGAATAGAATAGAATAGAATAGAATAGAATAGAATAGAATAGAATAGAATAGAATAGAATAGAATAGAATAGAATAGAATAGAATAATGGGATGGGATATAGAATAGAATAGAATAGAATAGAATAGAATAGAATAGAATAGAATAGAATAGAATAGAATAGATGGGATATAGAATAGAATAGAATAGAATAGAATAGAATAGAATAGAATAGAATAGAATAGAATAGAATAGAATAGAATAGAATAGAATAGAATAGAATAATGGGATGGGATATAGAATAGAATAGAATAGAATAGAATAGAATAGAATAGAATAGAATAGAATAGAATAATGGGATGGGATATAGAATAGAATAGAATAGAATAGAATAGAATAGAATAGAATAGAATAGAATAGAATAGAATAGAATAGAATAATGGACTGGGATATAGAATAGAATAGAATAGAACAGAACAGAACAGAACAGAATAATGGAATGGCATATAGAATAGAATAGAATAGAATAGAATAGAATAGAATAGAATAGAACAGGAATAATGGAATGGGATATAGAATAGAATAGAATAGAATAATGGGATGGGATATAGAATAGAACAGAACAGAACAGAACAGAATAGAATAGAATAGAATAGAATAATGGGATGGGATATAGAATAGAATAGAATAGAATAGAATAGAATAGAATAGAATAGAATAATGGGATGGGATATAGAATAGAATAGAATAGAATAGAATAGAATAGAATAGAATAGAATAATGGGATGGGATATAGAATAGAATAGAATAGAATAGAATAGAATAGAATAGGAATAGACTAGAATAGAATTAGAATAAATGGGATTAGATATTAGGAATAGAATAGAATAGAATAGAATAGAATAGATAGAATAGAATAGAATAGAATAGAATAGAATAGAATTAATAGAATAAATGAATGGGAATAGGAATAGAATAGTAAAGAATAGAATAGAATAGATAGAACAGAATAGAATAGAATAGAATAGAATAGAATAATGGGATGGGATATAGAATAGAATAGAATAGAATAGAATAGAATAGAATAGAATAGAATAGAATAGAATAGAATAGAATAGAATAGAATAGAATAGACTAGAATAGGAATGGAATAGAATAGAATAGAATAGAATAGAATAGAATAGAATAGAATAGAATAGAATAGAATAGAATAGAAGAGAAGAGAATAATGGGATGGGATATAGAATAGAATAGAATAGAATAGAATAATGGGATGGGATATAGAATAGAATAGAATAGAATTAGAATAGAATAGAATAGAATAGAATAGAATAGAATAGAATAGAATAGAATAGAATAATGGGATGGGATATAGAATAGAATAGAATAGAATAGAATAGAATAGAATAGAATAGAATAGAATAATGGGATGGGATATAGAATAGAATAGAATAGAATAGAATAGAATAGAATAGAATAGAATAGAATAGAATAGAATAGAATAGAATAGAAAATATTCTTTATTGACTAAGTGTGATTGAACACACAAGGAATTTGTCTTCGGTGCATAAGCTCTCAGTGAACATATGAACAACAAACTAATAATAACCATAATAACAATAATAATCATAACAGCGATACCAATAGAGAAGGTAATAGAAAAGATGAGAAGAATAATAGTAATACATACTACATGTGTAAATATTCTTAGACTTAAGACAGCACTGTGGTAATTAGTTGTTCAGCAGAGTGATGGCATGAGGGAAAAGGCTGTCTTTGTGTCTAGTTGTTTTGGCATGCAATGCCCCGTAGTGGCGTCCTGAGGTGAAGAATTGAAACATTTTATATCCAGGATGTGAGGAGTCTGTAGATATTTTCTCAAGCCTTTTTCTGATCCATGCAGTAAAACAGTTCCTCAATGGAAGGCAGGCTTGTTGCAATTGTTTTTTTTCTGCAGATTCTCTGTTGAAGTTACATATAAATATGAAAATCTGATTCTGAAAGCAATTTTTTTAAAGCACACAGTGACCCTTTTCCACGTTAGCAACTCTGGAACTGGCTTTTGAATCATGAGTGTAGTTTCTGTTTTGTTTGTTTGTTTTACTTTGGGGCTTTGTGTACATCTTCAAGTCAGTCTCGATTCCTGCTGATTGCTCAGAGAAGTTCCTGCAAGGGTTTTTGTTTTTTTGGGGGGAAGGGGGGTACATTTTTGCAAGTGGTTTCCCCTTGCATCCTTCTTCACAGGACAAAAAAACCTGGATATAGTTGCACCAAAAAAGATAGCAATCCTCAGTAAGGGTTATAAAGTATTTTTACATTTTCTTTTAACATCTTATTGGTACACTGTCCAGAGTCCCTCTGTGAGGGAACTGAGCATTTTCAAAATACGATAAATAAATAGATAAATAAATAAACCTGAAACAATGGGCAGATGAAAGATGTCCTATTTCTCTCCTTTGCTTCGGTTCCATTTTCTATCTTTGTTTCCATTATTTTATGTCTAAAAAGAGGTTGGGAAAATTGACTTGATGCGTGACCCAGGACAAGCAGCCATCCCTTGTGCAAATTGTAGATCTCCTATCTGATCTTTGTGAATGTGGATTGAAACCAAGATATATTTGTCTGTATTTAAACACAAGGTGGGAACTGGTCTGCCCATTTACTACGTTGTCTCTTTATTGATATGATCTCATCATAAAAGTTACTAGCTTGCTTTGCAAAACAGAACCAACCTATTTATGCAGACTTTTTGAAAACAGAATCACAGAATTTATCGCATATGTCAAATCTTCTAGTGGAAAATTTGCTGAAGCAACCAAATGAGAAAGTATTTCATCCAAATTTACATCCTCCCGTGTAAAAAGAGAAGAAAACAGAATGTAATCAGTGGAATGGCTTGCCTTCAACAGTTGTAGATGCTCATCACTGGAGATTTTCAAGAAGAGATTGGACAGACATTGGTCTGGAATAGGATTAGCAGTGTTTCTCAACCTTGACAATTTTAAGGCATGTGGACTTCAACTCCCAGAATTCCACAGCCAGCAATGCTGGCTGTGGAATTCTGGGAGTTGAAGTCCACATGCCTTAAAATTGTCAAGGTTGAGAAACACTGGGATAGGGTCTTCTGCTTGAGCATTGGACTAGAAGACTTCACTCAATAGTAGTAACTGTGAGAGGGACCTCGGAGTCCCAGTGGACAATCACTTAAATATGAGCCAGCTGTGTGCTGCAGCTGCCAAAAAAGCCAACACAGTTCTGGGCTGCATTAACAGAGGGATAGAATCAAGATCATATGAAGTATTAATACTACTTTACAATGCCTTGGTAAGGCTACACTTGGAATACTGCATCCAGTTTGGTCATGATGTAAAAAAGATGTTGAGACTCTAGAAAGAGTGCAGAGAAGAGCAACAAAGATGATCAGGGGACTGGAGGCTAAAACATATAAGGAACAGTTGCTGGAATTGGGTATGTCTAGTTTAATGAAGAGAAGGACAAGGGGGGACATGATAGCAGTGTTCCAATATCTCAGGGGTTGCCACAAAGAAGAGGGAGTCAAGCTATTCTTCAAAGCACCTGAAAGCAGGACAAGAAGCAACAGATGGAAACTAAACAAGGAGAGAAGCAACCTAGAAATAAGGGGAAATTTCCTGACAGTGAGAACAATTAATCAGTGCAAGAACCTGCCTTCAGAAGTTGTGAATGTTCCAACATTGGAAGTTTTTAAGAAAAGAGTGGACAACCATTTGTCTGAAATGGTATAGGGTTTACTGCCTAGGCAGGGGATTGGACTAGAAGACCTCCAAGGTCCCTTCCAACTCTGTTATTCTATTCCATTCTATTCTATTCCATTCCATTCCATTCTATTCTAGCCCTCCAAGATCCCTGCCAACTCTATTATTCTGTTTTTTGTCTTGCTTTGTTTTGTTTGCACTGAGGTGCTTCCAGGTTGAAAGGATTAGCCGGTGACATCACCATTGTCCTGGGGATGCCCAGCTGGGGGCTACTTTCATGTCCCCAGCTGGAGGTGGAGTAAAGGACGGGGGCTCAACCATGCCCAATGGCAGCTGTTCAGTCCCGAATGCGAGCTTTCCAACCTCCTGCCCAGCATTCCAGCTACTTGAGCCACTGTGCTGCTTATTATTCTGTTATTCTGTATGACCTCTTGAATCTTATTATTTCAACCGAAAGCATCTTGAAGGGGGAAATTGTGTCCAAAAGGGAGCACTTAAGTAACCGATCTGAAGAAGCTACATTTCTAGGAATAAAACATCAAAGCAACCACCACAATGGCTTTAAATAGTCCGCCATATTGGCTATCCAAAGAAGAAGTCAGTGCATTGAAGTGATCGTCTGCCATTTTAAGTCAAAGCCTGCTGGGAAAATGTGAAGCTTTTGCTTCGACTCGTTTGCATTTCAAGCAGTTTTCTTCTTTCCTTCTTCCTTCAACTGTTTTGTGTTTTTTTTTAACTTATCACCAGGGTCCCAGAAAGTTGGATAAGAAACACTAACACAATTTGCACTTCAACACTTCTACAAAAAGAAACAGACTTTGACAGAGGCTGGGGTCTATGTAGCAAAGCTTGACAGTTTTAAACTTCCCCAAAATAATGAGGGTTTTACTATCGTTCAGAAAAGGATCTGATCATGACACTCAGGAGTGTCAAATATTTATTTTTTTTAAAAAAAAATATGTTTTATTAATTTAACATAATCACCTTAATATTCGGTAAACAGTGTGTTCTCTGGGTTTACATTTCAGAAACATTCACTGTTGATTTCTATAATCTATAATCCACATAATAACTTTACTTGATTTCCTCTTTTTCCCATAATGTTCTCTTTTACCAACCTTAAGTTAATACAATTCTTGTTGTTTTAATAAATGATGATTGAGTATAAAAATTTTTCTAATATTTCTACAGATAATAATCACATCAATATAATATTCCTTTTCTATCTAATCATTCTGGTTGTCTCATCATAGATCCTGTTTTACAGCTCTTGTTTACATTGGTTTTTCCCACAATGTTCAAAACATTCTTACTGGTTAAGATTTTCTCAAAGTTAATTACATTTAAATATTTAAGTCTATTTTTTCTCATATAAGCCAACCCAATACTTTTACCTTTCTTAAGGAATAAATAAGACTAAAAAATAAAAAAGAATAAAATAAATAAATAAATAGTATGCTACTTAAAATCCCTGTTTCCTATAAGCTAATACATATTTCTTTCCACATTTTTTCGTTCTTATTTACCATAATTAAAAATATATTTAATCTTTAAATATTCCATTTAATAAATCTGTCAAATATTTCTTGATCACATAGGACAGGGGTGTTCAAACTCAGCCCTTTTATGACTCATGGACTTAACTCCCAGAATTCCTCAGCCAGACATGAGGAACTATGGCCCCTTCATGACTTCCAGAATTCTGGGAGTTGAAGTCCACAAGTCATGAAGGGGCCATAGTTCCCCCATGTTGGCTTGGGAATTCTGGGAGTTGAAGTTCATGAGTCATGAAGGGGTCATAGTTCCCCCATGCTGGCTCAGGAATTCTGGGAGTTGAAGTCCACAAGTCATGAAGGGGCCATAGTTCCCCCATGCTGGCTCAGGAATTCTGGGAGTTGAAGTCCACGAGTCATGAAGGGGCCATAGTTCCCCCATGCTGGCTCAGGAATTCTGGGAGTTGAAGTCCACGAGTCATGAAGGGGCCACAGTTCCCTCATGCTGGCTCAGGAATTCTGGGAGTTGAAGTCCACGAGTCATGAAGGGGCCACAGTTCCCTCATGCTGGCTCAGGAATTCTGGGAGTTGAAGTCTGCAAGTCACGAGGGGGCCATAGTTCCCCCATGCTGGCTGAGGAATTCTGGGAGTTGAGGTCCGTGAGTCATAAACAGGCCGAGTTTGAAGACCCCTGATATAGGGAAACCTCAAGGTTGTCCAGTCTCATTTCTGCTTTGAATTCCCTTTCTTTTCTTTGTCTTTTTAAGCTTATCATTCCAATTCTCAGAATGATACTTAGTTGGTGGCACAGTACTTACCACTGATTGTAAGACAAAGCTAAAATCACCCCCAGTTTAGTCTGACCATTTCCTTCTTTCCAAAAAGAAAATTCTACAATTATTATAAAATTTTCCTAGCTAAGACTTTTATCCTAGTTAGGTGGTAAGGAAACATGCGTGGATGTCCTCTCTTTTATTACTAATTATTTATCTCAGGGGTGTCAAACTGCCGGCCCACAGGCCAGATGCATCATAGCAAAACCATGCCCACCCCATTGCCTGCAACGGCAAAAAAGTTGCAATACGTCACAACGTGTCATGTGACGTTGCGAGTTTGACACCCCTGATTTATTTTATAGTTTTGCAGGTTGGTGAGCTTTCCAGATTTCAATCCCCACAGAAGACATCACAAAGGGACTCCTAGTCTTTTTAGATTTAGAAATCATACAATCCCAGAGTTGGAAAAGACAAGTATAGAATAGGTCAGTGATGGCAAACCTTTTAGAGGCTGAGTGCCCAAACTGCAACCAAAAACCCACTTATGCATTGTCGAGTGCCGGGTGGGTGTGGCCCATTGGGTGGGTATGGCCCATTGGGTGGGCGTGGCTGCAGTGATAACGGCAGACTGGGTGGGACTAAAAAGTTCAACCAATCAATTCCAACTTTGCAAGATCTTTTTTTTCCCATGAGAAGTTGAAATTGATTGAACCATTTTTTTTTTGCACACGGCGGCGGAGGCCTAAAGCGAAAAGGTTTTATAAAACCCAGCTGAAGGCCTAGGACTGGGGCGACGGCACGTGTGCCCAGAGAGAGGGCTCTGAGTGCCACCCCCGGCACCCGTGCCATAGGTTCGCCACCACTGGAATAGGTGGTACCTGGCTCAATAGTAGTAACTGTGAGAGGGACCTCGGAGTCCTAGTGGACAATCACTTAAATAGGAGCCAGCCGTGTGCTGCAGCTGCCAAAAAACCCAACACAGTGCTAGGCTGCATTAACAGTGGGATAGAATCAAAATCACATGAAGTATTAATACCGCTTTACAATGCCTTGGTAAGGCCACATTTGGAATACTGCATCCAGTTTTGGTCACCACAATGTAAAAAAGATGTTGAGATTCTAGAAGGAGTGCAGAGAAGAGCAACAAAGATGATTGAGGGACTGGAGGCTACAGTAACTCATATAAAGAACAGTTGCTGGAATTTAATGAAAAGAAGGACTAGGGTGATATGATAGCAGTCCTTCAATATCTAAGGGGCTGCCATAAATAAGAGGGGGTCAATCTAATCTTGAAAGTATCTGAAAACAGAAAAAGCAATAGGTGGAAACTAATCAAGGAGAGAAGCAACTTAGAACTAGGGAGAAATTTCCTGACATTGAGAACAATCAGTGGATCAACCTGCCTCCAGAAGCTGTGGGTGCTCCAACACTGGAGGTTTTTAAGAAGAGACTGGACAGCCATTTGTCTGAAATGGTATAGAGCAGTGGTTCTCAACCTGTGGGTCGGGACCCCATTTGGGGTCGAATGACCATTTCACGGGGGTTGCCAAACAACACAGTCTGCCATTTTTTCCCCCTTTTCCTTAGCTGTGCTACTCCCTTTTATTCTATTGGCTTTTGAAAGCCAATAGAATAGACTCTCTTGAATAGGGTCTAATTCTATTGGCTTTCAAAAACCAATAGGAATTGTCCAGGCTGTCTCTGCCCTGCTGAGCCCGCCAAAAGTCCCATTCTGCAAACGGTGCTGCATCAGTTGAGTAGTCCTCAACTTACGACCGGTTGAGTAGTCCTCGACTTACGACCGGTTGGGGGTCGCGGCATTAAAAAGGTTGAGAACCACTGGTATAGAGTCTCCTGCTTGAGTTGGGGGTTGGACTAGAAGACCTCCAAAGTCCCTTCCAACTTTGTTATTCTGTTAACACACATAACGACTTAATATTTTCAACTGTCAGCTAATCAATTTAACTGAGTAATTTAAACGTCTGACTTGGAGAAAGGGCCCAACATATGGAAGCAAACATTCTAATGCTCTGTCAAAATTGGTTAGATATAAAAACATAGATAAGATAAATCACTCCACTTCCTTTGCTGCGGTACATAGTTAACTATAGCATTTTGTCAAGTTTATGCTGTTTCTATGCTTCACATCAAATTACATGGTGCATTAAATTACACCAAACAAGATGCATTTGCTAGCACCATGTTTCCTGCTAATGTACTTTTTTTTCCCAGCCTGATGTCAGTGGCAACATCGACACCAGTCATTTAAAAGCTGGCAGGCATTATCATTTAGATATAATTCCTGACCTTTTCTCTGGTATAAATAACGTTCTGGAAAAATGGTCCCAGCCATGTTTCCCTGGAATTGAATCTAAATGCTTTTCAATAGCATTTTCCCCCAAGATCTACACTTGCCAGTGTCAAAGAAAGACCTGTCCAGATTCAGAAACTTCCATCATGCTTGTATCCTCCATGAATTTTTCAAAGCACCTGAAGGCAGGAGAAGAAGCAACGGATGGAAACTAACTAAGGAGAAAAGCAACCTAGAACTAAGGAGAAACTTGCTGACAGTGAGAACAATTAATCAGTGGAACAGCCTGCCTCCAGAAGCAGTAAATGCTCCAACACTGGAAGTTTTTTAAGAAGAGACTGGACAGCCATTTGTCCGAAATGGTGTAGGGTTTCCTGCCTGAGCAGGGGGTTGGACTAGATGACCTCCCTTTCAATTATTATTATTACTATTATTACTATTACTATTACTATTATTATTATTATTATTATTATTACTATTATTATGTTGTAAGAGACTGGACAGCCATTTATCCGAAATGGTGTAGGGTTTCCTGCCTGAGCAGGGGGTTGGACTCGATGACCTCCAAGGTCCCTTCCAACTTTACTACTATTATTATTATTATTAATTCACACAACCTTTCATTATAAACAATCAATCCATCGTGTTCAGGGAGTCCTTCACTTATAACACTTCATTTAGTGACCATTTAAAGTTACAATGGCACTGAAAAATGTGTCTTATGACTGTTGCAGCAGCCCTGTTCATGTCATCAAAACTGGCAACTGAACTCATATTTCTCAGTAGAGCTGGCAGGGACCTCGGAAGTTTTCTAATTCAGCCCTCTGCTCAAGCAGGAGGCCCTATACCATTTCAGACAAGTGACTGTCCAATCTTTTCTTAAAAACCTCCAGTGATGAAGCATCCACAACTTCTGGAGGCAGGCTGTTCCACTGGTTAATTGTCCTCACTGTTAGGAAGTTTCTCCTTAATTCCAGGTTGCTTCTCTCCTTGATTAGTTTCCATCTATTGTTTCTTGTCCTGCCTTCTTGTGTTTTGGAAAATAAATTGACTCCCTCCTCTTTGCAGCGGCCTCTCAAATACTGGAATACTGCTATCATGTCCCCCCTAGTCCTTCTTTTCTCTAGACTAGTCAAACCCAAATCCCGCAACTGTTCTTCATATCATATATTTCTGTCTCCAGGCCTTTCATCATCTTAGTTGATCTTCTCTGCACTTTTTCCAAAGTCTCAACATCTTTTTTGCAATGTAGTGACCAAACCTGGATGCAGTATTCCAGGTGTGGCCTTACCAAGGCTTTATAAAGCAGTACTAATACTTCACGTGGTTTTGATTCTATGCCTCTGCTGAAGAAAAAGTCTTCATCATGGTTCAGTCCAAGCCAGGAATAAACAACATGGTGACTGTTTAGAAAGAAGGTTGCAGTTTATTCAGGAGGAGAGCCAGACAGAAAGATGGCTCTAGAAGAAGAGGGGGAGAGAGAGAGAGAGAGAGAGAGAGAGAGAGAGAGAGAGAGAGAGAGAGAGAGAGAGCACATGTAAGGAGTCGGTTTTTATACCCTCTGGGGCTTTTGTTTGGAGTTGTTTCCTGTTCCTGTTTGAGGCTTTGTATTTCCTGTGTCATGCATTCGGACTTAGTCTGGGTGTGCCCTTTGGCATCTGTGGATTAATCTTATTATGTCCTATCTTTGGGTGGGTATGTAGATTTTAGGTGTTTTTATCTTCTTAATCTTCTAGCTTCAACTTTCCTGGATTGTTTACATCTGCATTTCTACAGAGCTGGTTTCTGCTTGGGGGAGGGAAACTTGGGGCTATTAAGAAAACTGGGCATGCTTTTCTTCCTCTTTAAGATCCTTTGAGGAAATATATTTTTCTGCCCTTTTAATATTTCCTTCTCTGGGGGGCTGACTTCCCACACCTCTGAGACATTTGCTAAGTGAGTTTTGCCCCATTTTACGACCTTCCTTGCCACCTTTGTTAAGTGAATCACTGCTGTTGATAAGTGAGTAACCCGGTTGTTAAATGAATCTGGGTTCCCCATTAACTTTGCTGATCAGAAGGTTGCAAAAGGGGATCACGTGACCTTGGGACGCAGCGACCGTCCTAAATATGAACCAGTTGCCAAACAGCTGAATGTTGACCACAGGAAGCTGCATGGGGAAGCTGCAAAGATTGTAACTGTGAAAAATGGTCATAAGTCACATTTTTCAGCACCATTGTAACTTTGAACCGTCACTAAACGAACTGTTGTAAGTCAAGGACCACCTGTATTTGAGGTTCATCTTCAGCATCTGTCCTTCTAAAGGACAGTCAGGTTTGATTTCCTCCAGGATTTAAAGTGCACTATAGAGAGGAAATATTTAACTACTCAGATGAGGAAGCAGGCCACTTCAGAGCCTTTTTCCAAGGCCAATTACTTGGCCCACAGTGACTTAAAGTTTAAAAGCTTTTTTTTTTTTTTTTTTGATGTTGTGGCTAATCACACTGCCAACCTTTCTATTATTGGCTTGATCCATTTGGCTTCCATTTACTCCTGTATTAAAAACACAAAGGCAACAACGTTGTTTTGTGTTTTGCCTCCCGCAGGCTTTTCTTCCTCCGGCGAGGTTTTGAAAGCGGGTCGAAGGAATAAACAAGAATCCCTTCTGAGGCAAATCACAGCACGCTTTATTTATCTCTTTTCTTCCTTTGTGCGGGATATCGAAAGCTAAGGGCGGTTGACCTTTCCTTTGCTTCGCTGGTATTATTCCAAGGGAGAGTCAATAGCATCTGTGTGAGGAGGGAAAACAGAACGGGCAAGCAAATGGAATACCTTTTTAAGGGTTTTGATTAAATTGTCTGTGGGGGCATATTGAGCTTCTATCAAGGGAAGAAAAAGAAAGAAGAGATCAGAAATTGGCACACGTGTTTAAAAGGTCTCTGGAGAGAGACCGGTTGATTTTTCTGAAGGATTCTGCCAAGTGTTCAATTCTAGAATCTTCCATTTTCGTCCAAGTATTCTGGAAGTAAAACAATAGAACAGTTTGTAGTGTTCAGGCGTGATCCGGCCTTGAAATGAAATGGAAAGTTTTATATAAACGTATTTCCTTCTGGAAATAGAATGCTTAGAATGGTATCTCCTCGGAGTCAGTTCTTTCACGCAGGAGGGACAGAAATCCGTTACTGAGAAAATCATATCTCTCAGAGTCTCTGTTTAATAATATTTATTAGAAGGAAAGTCAATGCAGAAGTTCCAACAAGAACTTTACTTTCAAACGAGGGCATTGAATGCCTCATAATATCAGTCAGGTTGATGTGGAGTTATGTGTCCTTCCAATCTCCTGATCTCCAGTTGCAGAAAAAGTTTTTTAAAAAGAAAAACTGTTTTTTTAATTTGCACTTCTGAAGGTATTTAATGGAAATCCTTTGAATAAGAATTGGAGGAGGAGGAGGAGGAGGAGAGGAGGAGAAGGAAAGAGGGAGGAGAATGAGGTGGTGGAGATGGAGGAGAAGGAGGGGGAAGGAGATGGGAAAGAGGATGGGAAGGAGGAGGAGAAGGGGAAGGAGGAGGAGAAGGGGAAGGAGGAGGAGAGGGAAAGGAAAGGGGAAGGAGAGGAGAAGGAAAGAGGGAGGAGAATGAGAGGGGGTGGAGATGGAGGAGAAGGAGGGGGAAGGAGATGGGAAGGAGAAGGAGAAGGGGAAGGAGGAGGAGAAGGGGAAGGAGGAGAGGAAAGGGGAAGGAGAGGGGAAGGAGAGGAGAAGGAGAGGAGAAAGAGAGGAGAAGGAAAGAGAGGAGAATAAGAGGGGTGGAGATGGAGGAGAAGGAGGGGGAGGAGATGGGAAGGAGGAGGAGAAGGGGAGGAGGAGGAGAGGGAAAGGAAAGGGGAAGGAAGAGAGGGAAAGGAAAGGGGAAGGAAAGGAGAGGAGAAGGAAAGGGGAGGAGGGGGAGGAAAGGGGAAGGAGAAGGGGAAGGAGGGAAAGGAAAGGGGAAGGAGAGGAGAAGAAAAGGGGGACGACGGGGAGGAGAGGGGAAGGAGAGGAGAAGGAAAGAGGGAGGAGAATGAGAGGGGGTGGAGATGGAGGAGAAGGAAGGGGCAAGGAGATGGGAAGGAGAAGGAGGAGGGAAAGAGGAAGGAAAGGAGGAGGAGGAGGAGGAGGAGGAGGAGGAGGAGGAGGAGGAGGAGGAGGAGGAGGAGGAGGAGGAGGAGGAGGAGGAGGAACATTACCTAAATTATTCTACCTCCTTATTTTTCCTTGCTGGAATAATTATTGGGACAGTCTCCCGATGAACTTGGAGAGCACTGCCCTATCTAAAAGCTTATTTCACATCCTTAGATCTGACTCCATGATCATGGGACTACAAGACCTAGGGAGAATGGTCCAACCTTATCATTGGCAAAACTACTCCTCTTCTAAATGAAAAAGTAAGAGTTCTTTCTGATCCAGATGAGGCTCTTGATGGTGCCCCAAATCCTGTTTTTTTGTCAGATTTATCACTGAAAAGCAACATATCTTTGCTTGAGGGAACAAGTGCTTCCATCTGGGTGAGAACCAGTGAAGTCTTTATAGATTCTTATTTAAATTTATGCTTATGAGGGAGATATATAGGACATAGGTGTATGGCTATTAGTTTTGCGGCTCGAATTTCTCCATCTTTGGTAGATTTCTTTTTTTATTTCATTCTCATCTTAGCAAAAAGTCTTGACATCCTAGAAGCTCTGCACTTAAAAAAAAAATCCATAATTCACATTGTACTTTCCATAGGTATCAGTAACGGCTCCATCTGTGATTTTTATGATTTAAATTAATACCAAAGTGCAAGCTGAATTCTAAACACCTCCCGGGCTGATTTCAAAATAACTCCTGGGAGCTTCATTAAATCTTTTTAATGGGTGCTGTCAAATGAACCCTCTGTTCTTGGTAAAGAAAAAAAAATGTTATATTTCTTTCTCATCTCAGCTTCTTCTTCAAGAAGGCAGCAGTTTCTTTAAAGCAATAGAGGGGAAAAAATATCCCTGAAGTAAAACAGATTTTTTTTTTGAAAAAAATCTGTTTATTACACAGTTTTCCTTCCTGTTTGTGTCAAGGTCCCATTTCAGATAAGATTCTTCTCAGCACAGTTTAAAAATTCATTCCTTTAATCTATTCAGGATTCAATTTAAAAAATAGGAAGAGAAAATTTTAATGGAACAACAAAGGTTGCTTGAAAAATACTGTCACATTTATTATGAGGTAGAATTAAATTTATTCCAGCTCATAAACTTTATTCTGCTTCATAATAATTGCTGCAGCGCTACCAGGTTCTTATTAAAAGCATTGAATACTTCTTGTTCAGTTATGCAAAAATCAAAAACAGTTGTAATGCGGAGAGAAAAATAAAACAGCATTCAGACACAGTGAATATATTTATTCAGCCAACTGGAAGTAAAAAAAAATGAAAAATAGGTTGTGAACTTTGGTGGTTTCAAAAACTCTTCAAGATTTATTTTTTTAAAAAAAAATACTTTTTATTTATAATTAAGAACAGCAATCAGTGTTTAAGCTATGTCTGAATATAATTCATATCTGACAATTTGATCCCAAATTATTAAAATAGTTAAAATTTGGTTGAATTGAGAATACAGTTAGTCCTCGACTTATGACAAAAATTGAGGCGATGTCATTGCCTAGGATTGAACTCTCAACCTTCCAAGTGTGAGGTGAGCGTCTTCATCTGTAGGCCACTGCACTGGACATACATGCATACATACATATTTACATACATATAAAATATCCCTATCATCCATCCATCCCTCTATCTATCCTTCTATCATCTATTATCTATCTATCTATCTATATTATCTATCTATCATCTATCATCTATCTTATCATCTATCATCCATCTATCTATCATCTATCTATCTATCCATCATCTATCTAGTTATCTATCTATCTATCTATCTATCTATCTATCTATCTATCTATCTATCTATCTATCATCTACTGTATCTATCTATTTCTGTCTCTCTTTGGTCATGTAGTGACTCAACTTGCAATTTCAATGACTTATGACCAAAACTCACAGCTCAATTATGGTCATAGGTCAGGAACTACCTCAGTGTTGGGATTCAAATATGTGTGGATGCAGCTTCCGGAAGTCCATTGTGAGCCCGGGCAACAAAAAATTAGCTACCGGTTCTGCCAAAGTGGTGCGAACTGGCTGAATCCCACCACTGGACTACCTAAAGAAATAGATGATATAGATATATTTCTAACTCCACAACATTTCTGCTGGAAATGTTGGGCTCATTTTTTTTCTTAACTTTTCCTTTGAAAGGGAAAAAAAAAATCACAGGACATTGTCATTGACTTCAGCTTCAGAGGAGAAAAACAAATTTAAATAAATAATATAATAAGCCCCGCTACCTCCTGTGTTGTTGAATTATTATGGAGAGGGTCTCTGTTATGGACCGTAAGTGACCCTCGTTCTAAATGGAGCCCCAGTCTAATTTGGCACAGCCTGTTCCACTTTTCTAATTCCGAAGAGCAGACTATTTTAAAACATGTTCTGCTCCATTTCATTCCATGTCAAATTGCTCTTCCTTTAATTGGAAGAGAGCTTGGCTGACTGCACAATGGTGTCCGTAAAAGAGATTTCAGACTGCTGATATGCAGTTTTGTATTTTCGGTTTCAAATAAAACATTGTTGAAGTGTCGCTAATAATGCTTCCTACGCCAAAAGGACTTCCCCCCACCCTACCCTTTTAAAAGAGCTATTAGAAAGAAAAGGAATCTATTTTGAATCCCACTGAAGGTGCCAAGAATCCCAGCAGTAAGAATAAATACTTATATCTTTACAGACAAACACATTTTATTAAAAATATAAACTTTGGTGGCTCACTTCATCAAACGCATGTGAGCTACTGTTCTGAAAAAAAAAATCTACCTTTTAATAAAGTGTGTTCCTTTGAAAAAGTACTACCAGGTTCCTTCTGATTTTAGGCTCCCTTAGATTATCATAGTTGAGGCTGGGGCTGGGGCTGGAGTTGGGGTTGGGATTGGGGTTGAGTTGGCTGCAGAGAGTTGGCTCTCCCACCTGGAGTTGCTAACCATAGGTGGTAACACACAGCAGTAGCGTCCATCAGGCTTTCCACAATAGAGGTCAATAGAATCAAAATGGCAGGTTCAGCTGAGCTATCAAGTCCCACCCCTTTTTAGTACATGTTGCATGGATGTCTGCATGCATGGTCTTGCTCCTACCGGCTGTTGAACTGAACGGGTGCCGTCATCTCACTTTTAATAGACTAAACATCCAAGACAGATCTGCTGCAATTTCTTTGAAGACATGCTGATAAAAACTTTCCTAAAGAACGATAGAATTAGGATTTTTTATAGGGATTTTATGATGTGACGGGGAATAACTTTCATGAAATAATATTGTCCTGGGAATTCCTCTTTTTTTTTCCCCTCTGTGTTGATGATATTCATGCTATCTTGATTTCATTCCACAATTACAGCTGGGGTTTTCATGAATATAAATGTTATTGCAGCTGAGTTTTCATATATCAAATAATACGGTCTATCTATGAAAGCTCCGATACCAAAGGAAAAACTATTATTCATATTAGTTTGTAGCATTTGATGACTTTCTTGAGCAGCCAGAATGACAGGGAAGAAAAAAAAAATCCAACTATAGATATGCTTCTATCGTTTTTGGGAAGATCACCTGACATTCAGTGTAGGCGCCCAGAAATAAATGAAGAAGAGGAAGAAGGAAATTGGAGGTTTCTCTTAATAATCTCCTCCTTCTCCGCCCCCATCACACATAAATAATTGAACAGTCAAAATGTCACAAGGAGATGTCTTCTTCAAGTATACTTAATTGGGTCGCTTTTGCCTCAGTAAAAGTCAAGGTAGCCTTTATAAAATGAAGTGGATATGAAAGTGAAAACAGGAAAACTGCATCATTTTTTATTTATTTCTTTTTCTTTCTTGTTTCTTTCTTTCTCTCTTTTTTCCCTCTTCTTTCTTTATTTCTCTCTCTCTTTCTCTCCTTCCTCCCTCCCTCCTCCCTCCCTTCCTTCCTCTCTCCCTTCCTTCCTTCCTTCCTTCCTTCCTTCCTTCCTTCCTTCCATCTATCCATTCTCCTTCCTTCTCTCCTTCCATATATCTATTCACTCTCCTTCCTTCCTTCCTCCCTCCCTCCCTCCCTCCCTCCCTTCCTCTCTCCCTTTCTTCCTTCCTTCCTTCCTTCCTTCCTTCCTTCCTTCTTTCCATCTATCCATTCTCCTTCCTTCTCTCCTTCCATATATCTATTCACTCTCCTTCCTTCCTCCCTCCCTCCCTTCCTTCCTCTCTCCCTTCCTTCCTTCCTTCCATCCATTCTCCTTCCTTCTCTCCTTCCATATATCTATTCACTCTCCTTCCTTCCTCCCTCCCTCCCTCCATTCCTTCCTCTCTCCCTCCCTTCCTTCCTCCCTCCCTCCCTCCCTTCCTTCCTCTCTCCCTCCCTTCCTTCCTCTCTCCCTTTCTTCCTTCCTTCCTTCCTTCTTTCCATCTATCCATTCTCCTTCCTTCTCTCCTTCCATATATCTATTCACTCTCCTTCCTTCCTCCCTCCCTCCCTCCCTTCCTTCCTCTCCCTCCCTTCCTTCCTCTCTCCCTTTCTTCCTTCCTTCCTTCCTTCTTTCCATCTATCCATTCTCCTTCCTTCTCTCCTTCCATATATCTATTCACTCTTCCTCCCTCCCTCCCTCCCTTCCTCTCTCCCTCCCTTCCTTCCCTCCTTCCTTCCTTCCTCCCTCCTTCCCTCCCTCCCTCCTTCCCTTCAAAGTTTCATATACCAGCAATCACAGTGAGTTTCAAAGTGGGAATTTACAAAAAAAAAAAAAAAAAACAAGGCATGCAAGCACTGGTTAGGATTTTCAGAGCAACCCTGGCTTGGCCTGAAATAAAGAGTGCAAGGAAGAGTAACAAAGTTGATTAGAGGACTAGAGGCTAAAACATATGAACAACGGTTGCAGGAACTGGGTATGTCTAGTCCAGTGAAAAGAAGGACTAGGGGTGACATACGTGTAGTGGTGTTTCAATATTTGAGGGGCTGCCACAAAGAAGAGGGGGTCAACCTATTCTCCAAAGTACCTCAGGGCTGGACAAGAAGTAGCAGATGCAAACCTATCAAGGAGAAATTCAACCTAGAACAGTGATGGCGAACCTTTTAGAGACTGAGTGCCCAAACTGCAACCCAAAACCCACTTATGCATCTTTGAGTGCCGGGTGGGTGTGGCCCATTGGGTGGGTGTGGCCCAATGGGTGGGCATGGCAATTGGGTGGGCGTGGCTGTGGGTGGTAATGGCAGACTGGGTGGGACTAAAAAGTTCAATCAATCAATTCCAACTTTGCAAGAACTTTTTTTTTCCCCGTGAGAAGTTGAAATTGATTGATTGAACCTTTTTTTTTTTTTTTTGCACACGGCGGCGGAGGCCTAAAGCGAAAAGGTTTTATAAAACCCAGCTGAAGGCCTGGGACTGGGGCAACGGCGCGTGTGCCCACAGAGAGGGCTCTGAGTGCCGCCTCTGGCCCCCGTGCCGTAGGTTCGCCACCACTGACCTAGAACTAAGGAGCAATTTCCTGATGAGGAGAACAATTAATCAGTGGAACGATAGAAGTTGTGAGTGCTCCATCACTGGATATTTTAAAGAAGAAATTGGACAGCCATTTGTCTGGAATGGTATAGGGTCTCCTGCCTGAGCACGGGGTTGGACTAGAAGACCTCCAAGGTCCCTTCCAGCTCTGTTACTCTGTATTCTGGTGTTTAGTTGAAGATCGTCAGCATCCTTAAACTCAACTCATCTCCATAGAAGAGAAGACTTGTTATTCTCTCTACTCATTACTTCATCTCTCCCAGCAGCTTCATGTAGTTTTTGAATAGCAAGTGGAGTGGGCAGAGACCTTGCAACTGTCACCAGCTTGACTGATGTTCTCCTCTGCACACCAAACCTCACACCCCAACTGAAGTCACTAACTCAGGGGTTCTCAACCTTGGCAACTTTAAGACTTGTGGACTTCAGCTCCCAGAATTCCTCAGCCAGCTTTGCTGGCTGAGGAATTCTGGGAGTTGAATTCCACAAGTCTTAAAGTTGCCAAGGTTGAGAACCCCTGCAGCTAAAGAAGGAGCAGAAACTGTAAAATAGGGCCTCCAATCTCCAGCCCTCACAGGCCCTCTCTGAAAGCCTCATGATTGATGATATCAAATGCCAATCAAGAGAACTGATACAGGACACCCACCACGACCGCTAAAGTGGGAGTCCACCCCACATCCAGGCCTCATTTAATTTCACATGACTCGTTGATTTATTTCTCAGCATTGTACCTCTGAAGTAATTTATGAGACGTAAGCAGGATTTAAACCCACGACAAAGCAATACATTACAAAACCATCAGAGGCCCAGCTATTTAATTCCAAGCTTGAAGAAATAAGACCTAAGGACAAAATGATTGAACTGCTGGAAGGGTCCAAGTCCAATATTCCAATATTTTGTTTGTTACAGTAGCCAACCAGATATGTCTGGATGCTAACAAACTGGAGTGGATTTGGGTGCCCCTGGTATTTAGAAGCATACTGATTTCAGCCTGGCAGGTAACACTGACACCTCAAAACTGACAGTCTTCCAAACTTCATCTAATCCTTTTCAAGCCAGTTAACTTTTTACATTACGGTGGAATCTGATGGTGAATGTTAGTACGTCCTGGTTGAGCTTCAAAAAGCCAGGAAACAGGAACGTTCAACAACCACCAAGTTTAATACATTGTGTGGAAATAAAATTAGCACTGGGAGTAACCTCCTCCCAGTGCCTTAAATACAGCAAACTACCATGCCCTGATCACACACCCCAATTACCACCCATGATTACACTCCACCCTCGCCTCGCCCAGTCCCCGGTGATAAACCACACCCCACCAATAAACTAATTAACTAATTAACAACACTCCGCTCTACTGCCCCAGTCCACGCCCCACAGGTAGCAACAGCCCTTAGTCCGTTATCCCCTGTCCCAGCGTCCTTCCATGACAGATCCAGCGAGACAGAAACAACGTCGCCGAAGCAGCCTCAATCTCTTTTCGGCTCTCTTCGCTCCATGCCGCTAATCGCCAATCGTTCGGGCATTCCACATGACGTCAGGCAGTCACGTGGGGCCAATCAGCCGCCGCTCGGGGAATCCCGGTCGACCAGCGCGGCGGCAGTAATGGCGGCATGGAGAATAGGACTGCCGGATCGGTTGTTGGGATCTCTATAACTCTGCTTGGGCTGTTTGCCATCGCAAAGGCCAGTAACAGGGCTCCGGAGAGGTAGGCGGCACGCTGGGTCTGACAGTGAATTGCAAGAGGGAGGGGCTCTTTCCCAAGGAGCTAAGACAGTAGTGGCAAACCTATGGCACGCATGCCAGAGGCGGCACTCAGAGCCCTCTCTGTGGGCACGCGCACCATCACCTGAGCCCCACCTCCCCCCTCAGCCCCCTCCTCACCAGCAGCCCCCCAATAGGAGAGTCGCCCCCCGGGTGCAGCCCGTGCAGAGCAGCGCAGCCAAGGACATGGCAGCTGGGCAGCAAGGACAAGACTCCGCCTTCATGCCCCATCACATGGAGATGATGCTGCGGGGTGCAGGTGGAGGGCGTGGCCGCCATGGCGCTGCAGGGCCACCTGGGCGATCTGTTGCGGCAGGCTGTGGAGGCGGTGGGTGGCCCTGCGGGCAGGCAGGGCAGGGGTGGAGCAGGGGGCAGAGTGGTAGCCCGCACAGGGCGGGACAGTTTTTGGGCACTCAGTCTCTAAAAGGTTCGCCATCACTGACTTAAGAGATAGGACAGGAAGCAACGGGTGGAAGCTAACCAAGGAGAGAAACAACCTAGAACTAAGAAGAAATTTCCTGACTGTGAGAACAATTAATCAGTGGAATGGGAGTTGCCTCCTGAAGTTGTGGGTTCTCCATCACTGGAGGTTTTTAAGAAGAGATTGGACAACCATTCATCTGAAATGGTACAGGGTTTTCTGCCTGAGCAGGGGGTTGGACTAGAAGACCTCCAAAGTCCCTTCCAACTCTGTTATTCTAACTAAACATGTGTGGTGGTGCAATGACAAGATTAACATAAAAGGTTTCCTCGGTCACAGTTCCAAGACAAATCAGCATTGCTTTTTTGGCATCCCAGTTAGAAGCAGCGAGGCGCTTCTGGGTTGAAAGGATCAGCCAGTGACATCACCGTTGGCCTGGGGACACCCTGTTGGGAGCTCCTTTCATGCCCCCGACAGGAGCTGGAATGAAGGACAAGAGCTCAACCCCACCCCATAGCAGTCCTCGGGTCTTGAACATGGACTTGCTAACCCCTGCCCAGCATTTCAATCACCTGAGCCACCGGTGAATCCTTGGTATGCAGAAAGAGACCCAGAAGGGATCCTCCCTAAAACTTCACAGGATTTATCTGATAGTTATGCAGAGTGTGCTTTAGTCTGGCAAGATCCTGTCCATGGGCAAACAGCAATAAAGAAACTAGTGAATAATTCAAGGTGTCATTCTTGGTTAATTGTTCTTGACATGGGTCCAAGGTTAATCTACTACTGCTACTCCTATTACTATTACTACAACTCAATCCTCTGTCTTTCTTTAATAGACGCCTAGCATCAAATTGTAGCTGTACTCAAAGAAGAATCTCCATTACTAACCTATCGTTTTGGGCAAGTTCACATCCTTTTGTTGCTGTGGTCTTATGTAACAACATCCAGAAGTCATATCAACACCATGCCTTTCCCTCTGACTATAGATCTTCTCTTAGGAAAATATTAACTCTATTCATCTCCGGTTAAACCACACAGCAGTAGGTATCTGATCATTGATATCTAGTGAAATAGTGGGTAGAATACAGTATTGCAGGCTACCTCTGCTCACAGCCTGGAGTTCAGTTCTGACCGACTCAAGGTTGATCAGCCTTCCATCCTTCTGAGGTTGGTAAAATGAGGACACAGATTGTTGGGAGCAAGATGCAAACAATGCTTCTAACATTTTTAAACCACCCAGAAAATGTTGTAAAATGCCTGGGGGGGGGGGTAGTAGATATGTCTAAATGCTATTGCTACCAAGTAAAGGAGCTTCTGCATCCTATCTTGCTTCATCCAAGAATTATTGCTCTCTGAACAAAAAAAAGTGCTTAAATCATAACCAAAAGTCAACAGCGGTTTGCCAAAAACAGACAAATCTTATTGCATTCTTTGCCAAAATGACAAAATTAGTGGACTAGAGGAATACTGTGGATATAATTTACTTGGACTTCAGTAAGACATTTGATAAAGTATACCACAACCTACTACTGGATAAGATAGAAAAATGTGGGTTAGATAGCATCACTACCAAATGAATTCATAAATGGCTGACCAACCTTACTCAACATGTAGTCCTCAATAGAACTACATCAACATGGAGGAAAGTATGCAGTGGGGTACCCCAAATCTTTGTTTTAGACCCAGTACTCTTCAACATCTTTATTAATGATTTGGATGAAGGGATAGATGAAGAACTCATCAAATTTGCAGATGACACCAAGCTGGCAGGAGTAGCCAATACTCCAGAAGACAGGCTTAAGATACAGGAGGATCTGGACAGACTTGAACTTTGGGCACTATCTAATAAAATGAAATTCAATGGTGAAAAAAATAAGGTTCTACATTTAGGCAAGAAAAACCAAATACCCAGGTACAGTATGGGTGGCACCTTGCTCAACAATAATAACTGTGAGACGGTCTTGGAGTCCTAGTAGACAATCACTTAAATATGAGCCAACAGTGTGCTGTAATTGCTAAAAAAAAAAAAAAAGCCAACACAGTGCTAGGCTGCCTTAAAAGAGGGATAGAATCAAGATCATGTGAAGTATTAATACCACTCTACAATGCCTTGGTAACGCCACACTTGGAATCCTGCATCCAGTTTTGGTCACCACGATGTAAAAAAGATGTTGAGACTCTAGAAAGAGTACAGAGAAGAGCAACAAAGATGATCAGGGGACTGGAGGCTAAAACATATAAGGAACGGTTGCCAGAATTGGGTATGTCTAGTTTAATGAAGAGAAGGATGAGGGGGGACATGATAGCAGTGGTCCAATATCTCAGGGGCTGCCACAAAGAAGAGGGAGTGAAGCTATTTTCCAAAGCGCCTGAAGGCAGGACAAGAAGCCATGGATGGAAACTAATCAAGGAGAGAACCAACCTAGAACAGGAGAAATTTTCTGACACTTAGAACAATTCATCAGTGGAACAACTTTCCTCCAGAAGTTGTGGGTGCTCCAACTGTGGAAGTTTTTAAGAAGAGATTGGAGAACTATTTGTCTGAAATGGTATAGAGGACCTCCCAGGTCCCTTCCAATTCTTCTGTTATTCTAAATTTTGTTCCCAATCAAAACTTTACACAGCTAACCACTGTTCCTTCAGAAAGACATGTCTCCAGGAATATTCTCTGAAAACTCTTGCTGAGCAGTATCCTATGTGCTTAAACATTGTCACTGGCATCATGTAGATCATTGCTTCTCTCTACTGTTGGAAAGAGGGTTGCGTTTCCCAGCTGTTCATTTCTGAAAGAGTTTCAAGTCTCTGACACGCACACGCACATACACATGCACACATCCCATTTTGCCATATGTGCTGGCAAATATGCAAGAGGCAATTTCAGCTCAGCCTCTAATTTTATCTAATTTATTGCTGGTTTCTGTATTATTCGAGTAGCTGTATAATGGTGCTTAATGTTTCTTGGTATGTTCTGTAAACTGCTTAATCTGAGGTTCAGCTAGGCAGGACCAAAGAAATAGAAATTGAATAGAGAATATGAAGGACAGACAAGGAAAAAGAGACAAAAGGATCACATGAGAAAAGCACATCTTCCTTCCCCTGTCCTGACCACTTTCTACAGGGGGGCGATCGAGAGCATCCTGTCATACAACATCACAGTCTGGTTTGGAAGGATCACTGCTTCAGACAGGAAGGCGGTACAGAGAGTGGTGAGGATGGCAGAAAAGATCATTGACAATTCCTTCCCTCCCATCCAGGACATAGCAGAAAAGCGTTGCTTGAGCAGGATCCGCAAGATTGTCTGGGACGCTACACATCCTCTTCACAATCTGTTTTCCCTGTTACCTTCTGGGAGAAGGGGGCTCCATGGTATCTGAAGCAGAATGTTTCGGATGAAGCCATAGTTTCATTCCATACAGCATTAACCTTGTGAACTCTCAAGCTTCCTCCTTCCATTATATATTCAAGATGGACAGTATTTAATATTTATTTGCTACGTACATGTAGGGGTGTGGGTCTATACATATGTTGTTCATAGTATGTTTAGGTGTGTGTGGCGCAGCAGTTAGAGTGCAGTACTGCAGGCCACTTTAGCTGACTGTGTTCAGCAGGTCAGCGGTTCAAATCTCACTGGCTCAAGGTTGACTCAGCCTTCCATCCTTCCGGGGTAGGTAAAATGAGGACCCAGATTGTTGGGGGCAATGTAAATATATATATATATACATTGCTTACTTGTGTACACCGCTTAGAGAGTGCTTGCACTTAAAGCGGTATATAAGTTTCATAAATATATAAATAAATAAATAAATGTGTTTCACTTTGAGAACGGGCAACTAAATTTCATTTTTGATGTGTGCCGTTGTGCCCACAGTAAAATAATGACAGTAAAGGTTATCTTATCTTATCTTATCTTATCTTACCAGCTATACCAACTAATGATTAAGTTCTCAGAAACTTAACATGTGAAGTTTTCTCTACCTTGACAAACTGGTCCCATAATCCCGCTGTGATCTTGGCCATTCCTCACCAAGATAAGGAGAAACATGCTTTTATGCTGTTCACTTTTTTCTAAACTTTTTCTAAAGTTTGTAACAACCAGATGGAATAGTAAAGATACATCCCATTAAATGCCACCAGAGTTATATGCTAATGGGCAGATGGGAAGAGATAGATAATATAAAATGTGTCAGAAGAAAAAATAGTCCCACATTTAGGAGGTAGAATGTGAACATGGTGAAGAAAGACATGGAAGAATACATTAGAACACAGAACATAGAATAACAGAGTTGGAAGGGACCCTGGAAGTCATCTAGTCCAACCCCTGCTGAAGTACAAGAGTCTATACCATTTCAGACAAATGGCTGTCCAGTCTCGACTTGAAAGCCTCCAGTGACGCCCAACACCCACAACTTCTGAAGGGAAGATGTTCCACTGGTTAATTGTTCTCACTGCCAGGAAGTTTCTCCTTAGTTTTTTCACACTGACAACTGTTGCAGCATGCCCTTGATCATGTGATCGACATCGGGATGCTTGACAACTGGTTCATATTTATGACCGGTGCAGTGTCATGGGGTCATACAATCAGCTTTTGCTGATCAAGCAAAATTCAATGGGAAAGCCAGATTCATTTAACAACTGCAGTGATCCACTGAACAACTGTAGCAAGAAAAGTCGTAAAATGGGGGTAAACTCACTTAACAAGGATCTTGCTTAGCAACATAAATGTTGGGCCTGATTGTGGTCATAAGTTCAGGACTGCCTGTAACTAAGCAACTAAGATGATTAAAGGCCTGGAGACTAAAACATACAAAGAACGGTTGCAGGAATTGTGTATGTCTAGTTTAGTGAAAAGAAGGACTAGGAGCAACATGATAGCGGTATTCCAATATCTGAGGGGCTTCCACAAAGAAGAGAAGGGTGTCAAGCTATTCTCCAAAGCACGTGAGGGCAGGACAAGAAGCAAAAGATGGAACCTAATCAAGGAGAGAAGCAACCTGGAACTAAGGAGATATTTCCTGATAGTGAAAACAATTAATCAATGGAATGACTTGCCTCCAGAAGTTGTGAATGCTCCATCAATGAAGGTGTTAACGCTGCTAACATTGGATGTTTTTGCTTTGACAACAGATAGAGATGCAACCATTTTCTTCTAATGTTTTACTCTTAGTTAGATGATGCTGAGGGGAGGAATGTGCATGAGAGTCTAGATACACATAATAACAGTGGACCTGGTGTGAGAACCAAGGTTATTGAAATAAGAGATGATAAGAATCAGCTGGCTGGAGAACTGGAGGGAGAGCCTGCATTTCAAACTAATTGGAGAATGTGATTTATGACAGTTAATTGGAGGAGGGAATTGTGCTTTGATACTATGTGCTCAGGGGAGGAGGATCCAGTTTTTGGCTTCAATTGTGTTAGTGCCCATGCTATGCTTCTCAAATAAAGATTCTTTAAGACAAACAATGCCTCGAAGTTCTTTGAAGAGTTTCATCTGTCGGAACCACAACAGAAGGTTTTTAAGAAGAGACTGGACAGCCACTTGTCTGAAATGGTATAGGGTCTCCTGCTTGAGCAGGCGGCTGGACTAGAAGACCTCCAAGGTCCCTGCCAGGTCTATTCTAATTATTCTATTCTAATTCATGAATTCAGCACACGTGAGTTAAAGTCCTCCTGCGTTCCATGCAAGGAAGCAAAAGCTGTGATGACCTGCTTAGACATAATAGTCTTTGGAAGAAGGAATTTGTACAGGGATGAAAAGCTACAGCAGCAACGAATGACCCTGAACCCTTTTTCTGGCTAGCCTGCTATTTTATTGGCCAAGGCTGTCTCATTCATTTTGAAGTCACGGGCTATGAAAATTACTTTTGGCAGAGTTTATTACAGCAAGTAATGAGACTATAAATCTGGAAGCTGTTTGCTTAGCTTTCGAGGCCAGGAGAACAAGGGAAAGTTCCTCTTTGGGGGACAATGAAAAAGAAGTAAAATCCTGACTTTTTTGAAAAAAAAAGTCCTAGACTTACAATAGTTCATTTAGTGACCATTCAAAGTCACAACGGCACTGGAAAAAAAAAGGGACTCGTGACCATTTTTCACACTTACGGCCTTTGTAGCATCCCTGTGGTCATGTGATCAAAATTCAGACAATGGGCAACTGGTTCACGTTTATGACGGTTGCAGTGTCCCAAGATCATGTGATCCCCTTTTGCGACCTTCCGGCAAGCAAAATCAATGAGGAAGCCAGATTCACTTAACAACTGGGTTACTAACCGATCAACCGCAGTGATTCACTTAACAACTGTGGGAGATGAAAATATAGCCCCCTCCTCATATAACAAGATGAGCCTGGAGCAAAGCTGAGATAGGCCCCCCCAGTAGTGATTTAAAACAGAGCTTTAACGCGAACTCTATATTGTTTCACAATAGGGACATATTATTTGTAATCTGCTGAGCTTTTGCAAAGTAATAATAATAATAATAATATCATTTGCCTATAAGCAAAAACTGGTGGGATCATAAAATAGAGAAAGTCATAGAAAATGATAAAATTAAACTGCTCTGGGACTTCAGAATTCAAACAAACAAGCACCTGCAACATAACACCCCAGACTTAACAATTGTCGATAAGAAAGACAAAAAAGTCTGGATAGTGGACGTGGCAGTGCCTGGAGAAAGCAGAATAGAAGAGAAAGAACTGGAGAAGATAACAAAATACAAAGACCTACAAATAGAAATAGAAAGACTGTGGCAAAAGCAAGCAAGGGTAGTACCAATAGTCATAGGCTCCTTGGGTGCAATCCCAAAACAACTGGAGCACCACTTGAACACATTGGCATTGACAAATTCGCTATTAGTCAATTGCAAAAGGCGGCCTTATTAGGAACTGCTTCCATCCTGCGACGATACCTGTAATACCATCAAACATCCACATCTGCCTATCCCAGGTCCTGGGTAAGGACTCGATAGGTAGACAAAATGCCAAATCCAGTCTGAACATCTGGTTGACTGTGCGATGATCCATAATAATAATATTGGAAGGGACCTTGGAGGTCATCGAGTCCAACCCCCTGCTCAGGCAAGAACCCTACACCATTTAGGACAAATGGCTGTCCAGTCTCTTCTTAAAAACTTCCAGTGTTGGAGCATTCACCACTTCTGGAGACAGGTTGTTCCACTGGTTAATTGTTCTAACTGTCAGGAAGTTTCTCCTTAGTTCTAAGTTGCTTCTCTCCTTGATCAGTTTCCATCCGTTGCTTCTTGTCCTGCCTTCAGGCGCCTTGGAGAATAGCTTGATTCCCTTTTCTTTGTGGGAGCCCCTGAGATATTGGAAGACTGCTATCATGTCCTCCCTCATCCTTCTCTTCATTAAACTAGACATACCCAATTCCAGCAACTGTTCCTTGTATGTTTTAGCCTCCAGTCCCCTAATCATCTTTGTTGTTCTTCTCTGTACTCTTTCTAGAGTCTCAGCATCTTTTTTACATCGTGGTGACCAAAACTGGGTGCCGTATTCCAAATGTGGCCTTACCAAGGCATTGTAAAGTGGTATTAATACTTTGCGAGATCTTGATTCTATCCCTCTGTTAATGCAGCCCAGCACTGTGTGGCTTTTTTGGCAGCTGCAGCACACGGCTGGCTCATATCTAAGTGATTGTCCACTAGGATTCCGAGGTCCCTCTCACAGTTACTACTATTGAGCAAGGTACCCCCTAAGTAGATAGTTCTGTATATATTTGGAATATGAGTATTGAAACCATGGAAAAGGGAAACTGAAAGTAGCTGATGGATGTGGGTTCCAATGTACAGGGATATATGTGGAAAGTTATGTTCAGCAGAAGGTCAGCAGGAAGTCAGTAGAAAGTCAGCAAAAGTCAGCAGACCATCTGACTACAGTCTTAGAACAAGAAAAGGTATAAAGGGTTGGGACTGGACCTGATTGATTTGCCATTGGCCTATAGCTGTCCTTTTGGAATCTGCTATGCCATATGGCGTATAGTCACAGCCATGGTTTTCCCAGTTGCAATGTATGGCTGTGAAAGTTGGACCATAAGAAAGGCTGAGCGCCGAAGAATTGAGGCCTTTGAACTATGGTGCTGGAGAAGACTCCTGCGAGTCCCCTGGACTGCAAGGTGATCAAACCGGTCAGTCCTAGAGGAGATCAACCCCGACTGCTCTTTAGAAGGCCAGATCCTGAAGTTGAATCTCAAGTACTTTGGCCACCTAATGAGAAGGAAGGACTCAGTGGAGAAGAGCCTAATGCTGGGAAAGATTGAGGGCAATAGAAGAAGGGGACGACAGAGAATGGGGTGGCTGGATGGAGTCACTGAAGCAGTAGGCATGAACTTAAATAGACTGCAGAAGATGATAGAGGACAGGAAGGCCTGGAGGAACGTTGTCCATGGGGTCGCGATGGGCCTGATATGACTTTGCAACTAACAACAACAACAATGCTATATGGTCCTCATTGTAATGGGTTATTAACGTAAATGATGTTGTGTTATTATGCTTGCTATGTTCCAAATGATTAGCAAAATAAACCTCTGAGTCTTAAAGTAAGAGTGATTGTTTTGTGCTGCTGTCTCTTGTCTTTTTCATTGGGTTTTTCCATGACACAACTGTGGCAAGAAACGTCATCAAATGGGGCAAAACTCACTTAACAAATGTCTCGCTGAACTACAGAGATTTTGGCCTCAAGTTGTGGTTGTGAATCAAGGACTACCGTAGCGCAATCCGTCCCCCAAATAAATACAGCAGGGTTTCTTCCAACTGTTGTAATTACAGGGTTATGATTCAATATAAATAATGAGAGATTAAATCAGCAGAGATCACATGCCCCATATGCTGTAATGATATCCGTGTAATCAGCATGGTTTTTAATTTATCCTTTTATCTATCATCCCATTTATGTGCTGCCAGGCAGTTCACAATTAAAGCATGAGACCCTTGTGCTGAAAACCGTAAAAAAAACCACATGTCATAAAAGCCATTTAAAAAACAGTGAAATTTAAAGTAAAGAGAAAGAAAACTAAAAACCATTCCTAGCATCTCACCCAGAAAGTGAGCAGAAAATACTGTACGTGATTTTATCCTCAAAGGACAAGAAGAGCAGTGCCATCTGCACTCTTTCTAAAAGACAAAAATATGAGGACAAGCTGGCTGAGATGTCTTCTTCCTAAACTTCCATCCCATAATTTCTCAGTGGCAGGATTTGGAGGGTTTCTTCTCAGGTCAATCAAACATTATGGGCAGTTTTACTCTAAGGCAGATGACTTTGAAGATAACCAAGCACTATACCATGGAGAGATTTATGGGTTATACCAGGGGTAGGCAACCTTGGCTCTTTTATGACTGGTGGACTTCAACTCCCAGAATTCCTCAGCCAGCCATGCTGAGGTGAAAGGGAGAGGTTTCCATGTTGAGCCATGCTGGCTCAGGAATTCTACCCCTGGGTTATACCAATTCCTTTCCTGAAGAACCTCTATTACGTGGCTGAAGTGGGCCTTACAATCAGTGGTGGGATTCAAATATGTGAACAACCAGTTCTCTGCATGGATGCCACTTCCGGAAGTCCATTCAGGGCCTGGGCAGCAAAAAAATTAGCTACTGGTTCTGCCGAACTGGTGCGAACTGGTTGAATCCCACCACTGCTTACACACCAAGAAATAGGCAGCCAGATTCTGTACTAATTGCAGTCTTCAAAATCGGTGTGATGCACTGATGATGTTACCTAGTTAGGTAATAAAACATCTGGAAGAAAACAACCAAGCTGGGAGAGTACAAAGACCCGACTGTCCCCCATAATATGCATTGCAGTTATCCAACCTCAGAGGGATGAGGACATCCCTCCAGAGCTGCTACTTGCTGTTTTTTGTTTCTTCTTGCCTATTTACAGAACTTCTGGTGTCTCCATTCAGTTTTTCTGGATTAAAGCTGTAAGATACCCAAGGCATGGATTTAGGGCATTTTAGGACATTTTG
The DNA here is from genome assembly GCF_016545835.1 of Crotalus tigris. Lineage (NCBI taxonomy): Eukaryota > Metazoa > Chordata > Lepidosauria > Squamata > Viperidae > Crotalus > Crotalus tigris. The sequence goes on from NW_024096723.1 coordinate 239,893, forward strand.
GAATTAGTTCAAATATTGATTTGCAACACCCTAGGTCAGGGGTAGGCAACCCAAAACACTCAAAGAGCCATTTGGACCCGTTTCCCACCAAAAACAAAATACCGGGAGCCGCAAAACCCTTTTGATATCTAAAATGAAGATAACACTGCATATATCCTTTTTTACCTTTATTATAGGTGTGTGTGTGTGTGTGTGTGTGTGTGTGTTTGTGTATGTATGTGTGTGTGTGTATGTATACACACACACACACACACACACACACATTAAAAATAAAAGTAAAAATATGACTCTTGGGAATATCCATACTATTAAAACAATGATCACCAAGAGAATGCTTTAAGAGAATAAAATTACATACACACAGAGGTAAAAAAAGGATATATGCAGTGTTATCTTCATTTTAGATGTCAAAAGGGTCTCTCTCTCTCTCTGTCTCTCTCCCTCCCTCCCTCCCTCCCTCTCTATCTGCCCTTGGTCTACCACTCCTCTTCCCCCCCCCCCACACACACACTCTCTCTCTCTCCCTCCCTCCCTCTCTCTCTCCCTCCCTCTCTCTTTCTCTCTCTTTCTCCCCCCTCTCCTATCTGCTGCTCACCTGGCAAGCTTCAAGCTGTTCTCCAACAAGCTCAGGGGTAGGCAGCCTCAGCTCTTTTATTGACTCATGGACTCCAACTCCCAGAATTCCTGAGTCAGCCTAGCTGGGCTAGCTAGCTCTCTCCTGCCCTTCCTGCTTCCTGCAGAGACGCAGCAAAGGGAGGAGCTCCGCCCAGTAAGCTTTTCAGCTCCTCGGAGAACACTGTGAGTGCACTCTTTTACACACACACACACACACACACAAACACACACAGAGAGAGAGAGAGAGAGAGAGAAGCAGGGAAGCGCAATTGCCTCTCTCTGTCTCTGTCTCTCTCTGCAAAGGCAGAGGAGGCTGGGAGCCACAGGGGAAGGCTCAAAGAGCCGCATGCGGCTCCGGAGCCGCAGGTTGCTGACCTGTGCCTTAGGTATTTGTTCTAATTGTTGAAATATGTGGAAGGAGATTGTATTAGTCATTTGGAACTATTTCAAGAACTATGAAAAGTTTTTCATAGTTCAAAAGCTTCAGAAATTGTGCGTGCTCCCAACACTGGAGGTTTTCAAGAAGAGATTGCAACAAATGGGGAGAGAAGCTATCAAAACTTGTTGCTTTCCAAAATTCATCACCTCAAATCAACATCTTTATACATTCCTTGCACCAGCATCCACATGCCTACTCATTCCCCATTGGCTGAGGTACTATGAGGTTACACTCTTCCCGACTGCCTCCTACATATCTCCTGCTTCATATTAAATCATATATCACATGTGCGTTGAAATTAGAAGATAATATATGCAAGGTGTGTAAAATAATCTTCAATAGGCTATTGGGCATGCTCAGTCGCCTGTTTTGAATTCTGGGGATATTTTATGGCTTCTTAGAACAATAGGTGCTTTCCTTTTTTTCAGTTCAGTTTACCTCTCTTGTTATCCCATTCAGTTTTCCTGCTAAGCTAGATATCTCTTCTTACAGCTGTTTTTGCAGCTTGTATTCTTCCATTTCCTGCTCTGAAGATCTGGCTAATTTTTACCTAGGTGTCTATCTTACATCCTCCCTTTATGCCACCATTTCTTTGCTCCCATCCATTGTAGTTTCTTTAGTAAACTTGTTTGTCTAGTTCACAGGTCAGAAACCTGCGGCTCCGGAGCCGCATGCGGCTCTTTGAGCCTTCCCCTGTGGCTCCCAGCCTCCTCTGCCTTTGCAGAGAGAGACAGAGACAGAAGGAGGCACTTGCATTTCCCTGCTTCTCTCTCTCTCTCTCTCTCTCTCTCTCTCTCTCTCTCTCTCTCTCTCTGTGTGTGTGTGTGTGTTTGTGTTTTTATGTGCGTGTGTGTGTAAAACAGAGTGCACTCACAGTGTTCTCCGAGGAGCTGAAAAGCTTACTGGGCAGAGCTCCTCCCTTTGCTGCGTCTCTGCAGGAAGCAGGAAGCAGGAAGGGCAGGAGAAAGCTAGCTAGCCCAGCTAGGCTGACTCAGGAATTCTGGGAGTTGAAGTCCATGAGTCATAAAAGAGACGAGGTTGCTTACCCCTGAGCTTGTTGGACAACAGCTTGAAGCTTGCCAGGTGAGCAGCAGATAGGAGGGGGGGGAGAAAGAGAGAGAGAGAAAGAGAGAGAGAGGGAGAGAGAGAGTGGGGGAAGAGGAGTGGCAGACCAAGGGCAGATAGAGAGGGAGGGAGAGAGAGACCCTTTTGACATCTAAAATGAAGATAACACTGCATATATCCTTTTTTTACCTTTGTGTGTATGTGATTTTATTCTCTTAAAGCATTCTCTTGGTGATCATTGTTTTAATAGTATGGGTATTCCCAAGAGTCATATTTTTACTTTTATTTTTAATGTGTATGTGTGTGTGTGTGTGTGTACACACACATATACACATACACATACACACACACACACACACACACATACACACACCTATAATAAAGGTAAAAAAGGATATATGCAGTGTTATCTTCATTTTAGATATCAAAAGGGTTTTGCGGCTCCCAGTGTTTTGTTTTTGGTGGGAAACGGGTCCAAGTGGCTCTTTGAGTGTTTTGGGTTGCCTACCCCTGGTCTAGTTAGTAAGTTTCCACTGGATAGTAGATTGACTGTCTCTGAAGATTCATCATATTAGTGCACACCTATCACAACCAAGCTCAGAGAATACCAAGGACCCCACAGCACTAAGACACCAAGCAAATTGGAAAGCAGAGCTATTCTGAATAAGGTTTTTTGGTATGTACATACACATTTGTGGTCTCAGGAAAGCCACAAAGCAGGTCTGCTCACCATTTGGATAGTGGTAGTTCTTTTTTTCTTTTTTTTGTGTGGAATATGTTGCTTTATTATTATTATTAAAGTTTTATTATTCTTTTTAAACAGAGTTCAATAATAATTATTCAACAAAAACGTGTTGTCTGAGTATCTTATTCACTAATACAAATTAAATTCCTAATTCCTAACTGTTTTCTCTAACCATTGATAAAATAGGTCCCAAGTTTGAAAATATTCTTTTTCTTCTTTTTCTTTTAACCTTAAAGTAAGTCTGTCCATTTCCGCACAGTCTAAATTTTTTTTATTATTTCTTCTGGTGGTATTTCTTCGTTTTTCCAATATTGTGCAAATATAATTCTTGCCGCTGTTATCACATGTAGAATCAAATATGTACTTTGTTTATCAAGTTTTTCTGACATTATACCTAGTTTAAAAAAATAGGTTTATAGTCTATGTGTTTCTCTAACATTTTTTTCTAATCAAGTGTATATTATTGTCCAATATCTCCTTGCTTCAGCACATGTCCACCACATATGATAATAAGTACCTGGTTTGTGTTTACATTTCCAACATTTCTCTCATATGTTTTTAAACATTTTTGCTAATCTTATTGGTGGCAAATGCCACCTATAAAACAGCTGACATTGTCAATTTATAGTTTCTTTCCCACAAACTCTGCCACTATATTATATTATATATTATAATATCCAAATTCTTTGCCCCTACTATCATTGTCTCTTTTATTTGTTCATCTTCCATTTTGAAATTTAATAAGAAATTGTACATTTTTTAAATTAACTTTTCATCAGAAGTTAATAATGTCTGATCATAGTCTGTTCTTTGTAAAATCCATACTGTTTAATATCTTTATCATATCTGACTTGCATTTGTAAATGTGACCACCATGTTAAATCGATGCCCTGATTTTCCATCTTTGCCTGGATTTTAAGTTCCCTTCAGAATTTAGAATATCTTTTTATGTCCATATTTTATGGATAGTGGTACTTCTTGGCAATTCTTCAAAGGGGATTTTGTAGATCCATTTCAGTCATAGGTGAAGGCTTTTGATGAAGGAGTTACAAAGGACTCTGCTCTCGAATATTCACTTTAGTGTATGCCAACAAAAGCATTTAAAAAGAATTATTTCAAAAGCTTATTGTTTTGTAACAATATTAATTCTTCCACTGCTAAAGGGGATTTAAAAACAATACACATTGCTGGCTCGTATAGAGATGTATGCAGAATTTGAAGTGCTTTAACTGAAGATGTTGACATCTAACCCTTTTTTAGCAAATGGTATTTACATTGCGGCTTCCTAGATAACAAAAGAATTGTCTTCTCCTCTTATTAAGCGATTTAAGGATATGCACCTCACTTCTACCACTGTTTACAACAAAAGCATCAGCGTGTTGATTTCGAGTTTGAATTTCTCTGTCGTATTCATTTAGCAAAATGCAATATTTAATTTTTATGTGATTGTCCTTGTCAGTATTTCTTTCAGCTTTCACTACTAATGTGTGTATCTCAGAATGGAACAGAAGGATCTGATGGTCTACAAAACTAATCAAAAGTATACTTTGGAGTCTTTAGAGAAGAGAATTTCAGTAGATCTACATTTTGTTAATGTTCATTTTGAAATTGAGTACATTTTCATTTTTTTTTCACTTAATGTGCAGATGGTGACATAATTATCCCATGGTTGCACACTCTGTGATTTTTTTCCTATATACTAAATTAGGATAGGTCTTTTTTTTTTACTTTTTGCAGGTATAAATGTTCCTCTTTGTGTGTGAGTGAACATGTGTGCAACACACCTACATATATGCCACTCACGCGCACACACATTGTGTATGAATAACATCTAGTCTATTTGATTGGAGATTGGAGACTCATTTGTAGAAGGTCTCCTGCTTGAGCAGGGCGTTGGACTAGAAGACCCCCAAGGTCCCTTCCAACCAATGGTGAGATTCAGCTGGTTCGGCAAAACTGGTAGCTAAATTTTGCTGAGTTCAGAGAACCGGCTGAATGCACACTGCTTCCGGAAGTCCAGTATAGGCCTCAGAGGCCTGGAGGAGGCCCCTCAGGCCTAGAACAGCCTGCTGGAAGTACGTGGATGCCACTTCCGGTAGTCTGTTTTAGGCCTCAGGGCCCTGGAGGAGGCTTCCCAGGCCTAGAACAGCCCGCCAGAAGTGCATGGACGCCACTTCCAGAAGTTCGTTTTAGGCCTCAGAGGCCTGGAGGAGGCCTCCCAGGCCTAGAACAGCCGCTGGAAGTGCGTGGATGCCACTTCTGGAAGACCATTCTAGGCCTCAGAGCCCCAGGCCTGCATCCAATAAGAAAACCGGTTGTTCAGGTATTTGAATCCCAGAACTGTTTCCAACTCTGTTATTCTATGATTCTGATTTTCTTGTGGAATTTTCACTGAAGAAAATAGCACAATGCTGAGGCGAAATGGCCAAACTTTATTCAAAGACTATTGGGTGCCTGCTTTGCAAGAAAGAGGGATGCTCAACAATAGAAAGATAGAGGGATGTTTTTTTAATATATTTTAATAATTTTAATTTAAGATTTAATTAGAGTTTCAACTGGGAAACAGGGAGCATCCCAGATCAAGCTAAGTCCAAAATTGCTAGAGAATTCCTAAAAACCTGTCTCTCAGGCAAATTGGCCATCAATAGGCACATAGAGATAAGCAACATCTACGTACCATTCAAAAGAGACAATCAAAAAGTCAAAAAGGGAACAAAAAGATAAAACTCTTCCTCATTACCAATCAGTACCCAGATAACCAGAGATTAATGGCAAGGTTAACATTGGATCAAACAATCAAGAAGTAAATAATATCCCAAACAAGGAACTATCAACTCAATCAAACAGGAAATAACAGCTTAATCAAGGAACCAGCAAGAACACTCCCACCAATTAGCTTGCCCTGTCAGTACTGGTGGGAGTGTTCTTGCTGGTTATAAAATGAGAGTCAACCCAACTGCCTTCTAGCACTGATGATGTTACCTAGCTGGGTAATGAAAAGTCTGCAAGAAAACAGCCAAGCTTAAAGAGCACCAAGGACCCCACAGTCCTCCTCCTCCTCCTCCTCCATCCTCCATTCCACAAACCCCACTTCCTTCTAGCACTGATGATGTTACCTAGTTGGGTAATGAAATGTCTGCAAGAAAACAGCCAAGCTCAGAGAGCATCAAGGACCCCACAGTCGTCGTCCTCCTCCTCCTCCTCCATCCTCCATTCCACAAACCCCACTTCCTTCTAGCACTGATGATGTTACCTAGTTGGGCAATGAAACATCTGCAAGAAAGCAACCCAGCTCAGACATCATCAAGGACCCCATACATTTGGGGTTTTGAGGGGTGGGAAATCTAAAGGAGCTGATTCGTGGACATATTTTGAGCAAGTAAGATCATTGTTTAAACAAAGAAAAAAGTATTTTTCTATAGCAAAGAAAAGCTGCTAAGAATTCCACTGTTAAGAGGATGAGATATCTGTGGCTTCTCACTTCCTGCTTCCAAGATGAATTTCTTTTAAGGTGAGAAGTTTTCATTGTTTTCTTTGTGATAGGCTTACAAGGGTATTGTAGTAGCAGAAAAATAACCATGTTTGAGTTATGCATTAGGGTGGAGCCTGACCTAGTTTACATGTGCAAGGAGAAGCAAAAAAAAAAAAGCTAAGGGGTGAGTTTGGAAAGAGCTTGCAGCTTTATTTTATTGTTTTTAATTTTTTTTCCCATCAGAATTTCTAATTATGATTTCCTAATTCGGTAATTTGGACTTAATTTTGCAGATCGCCTTAAACTCAGCAACCATTCGTTTAGTGACCGTTCAAAGATACAATGCCACTGAAAAAGTGACTTGTGACCAGCTTTCACACTCACAACCACTGCAGCATCCCCCTGGCCACATGATCAACATTCAGAAGCTTAGCAACTAGCATGTACTTCTGACGGTTGCAGTGTCCCCAGGTCAGGTAATCACTATTTGTAACCAAGCAAAATGAATGGGGGAAACCAGATTTGCTTAACGACCACAATTCACTTAATAATTGCAGTGGTTCACTTAACAACTGTGGCAAAACAAAAGGTTGTAAAATGAGGAGCAATTCACTTGACAACTGCTTCATCCAGCCACAGACATGTGGGGCTCAATAATAGTTGAAAGTCGAGGACTACCAGTATTATGGGCCCTACACATTTTGGATTCTCTGTTTTCATTGCTGCAAAGGATCTCATGATGGTGGTGGATAGAACATCAGGGAAAAAATAAAAGCATACCCTTGACACTATATACAGAGAATGGTAAGGACAGCCGAGAAGATCACGGGAAGCTTGCTTCCTGGTATAGAGGATGCTGCTTACAAGCGCTTATATGTGCTTAGAGTTCAAAGCATTGTTAGAGACCCCACATGCCCACTTTACAGTCTGTTCCTGTTGCTCCCCTCTGGGAGGAGTTTTAGAAGTATTTATAGCAGGATTATCCAATTCTGTAATAGTTTTGTTCCCTATGCCATCCGTCTGGTAAACTCGCAAGATCCATTTTTCTCACCATGCACATGTATACATAATCTGAACTAGACTGTGTTGTTTCTCTGTGTCATATAATATATGTGGGCATATGCATAATTCTGTATTTATTTATTTATTTTTGTCATATTTATGTAGTGTACATCAGAGGTGGTGACCCTTTGAGAGCTGAATGCAACGAAATTTCATTTTAATGTATGCCGATTAGTGTCAAAGTGACAATAAAGTTATTATTCTATTCTATTCTATTCTATTCTATTCTATTCTATTCTATTCTATTCCATTCCATTCCATATATTCTATTCTGTTCTGTTCTGTTCTGTTCTCCTATTCTATTCTATTCTATTCTATTCTATTCTATTATTCTCTATTCTCTATTTTCTATTCTATTCTATTCTATTCTATTCTATTCTATTCTCTTCTCTTCTATTCCATTCTATTCTATTCTATTATTCTCTATTCTCTTCTTTTCTCTTCTCTTCTCTTCTCTTCTCTCCTATTCTATTCTATTCTATTCCATTCCATTCTATTCTCTATTCTCTATTCTCTATTCTCTTCTCTTCCATTCTATTCTCTATTCTCTCTTCTCTTCTCCTCTTCTCTTCTCTTCTATTCTATTATTCTCTCTTCTCTTCTCTTCTCTTCTATTCTCTTCTATTCTCTATTCTCTTCTCTTCTCTTCCATTCTATTCTATTCTACATGTACAGAAAACGCAAACACATTATCAGAGACTGCCAAAAAAAACCCAACAAAAAACCTTGGGAGATCTGCAGGGAGTCCTCAACTTACAACCTCAACTGAGCCCAAACTTTATGTTGCTAAGTGAGACGGCTGTTAAATGAAGTTTGCCTAATTTTACAACCTTTCTTGCCACAGCTGTTAAGTGAATCACTGCGATTGTTAAGTTAGCAATACGGTTTTGTGAAGTGAATCTGGCTTCACCCGTTGACTTTGCTTGTCAGAAGGTCACAAAAGGGGATCACATGATCCCTCCCCCAGGGCATTGCAACTAGTCATATACATGAGTCAGTTGCCAAGCATCTGAATTTTGATCATGTGACCATGGGGGATGCTGCAATGATCGTAAATGTGAAAAATGGTCATAAATCACTTTTTTTCAGTGCTGTTGTAACTTCAAACGGTCACTAAATGAATTGTTGTAAGTCAAGGACTACTTGTATTCATCCCAACATGGTTGGCTGGGCCTTGCTGCTATACACACCCAATTATGAGTTAGAATTTTGGACCTGAAGAACAAGCAAACATGTGATTTAAGCACTCTAACATTCAAAATAATTGCAAATAGCTATGTCTAGCTAAACAAAATCTGCAGGACTGAATCCACATCCTACCGAAAATATTAAGCCGTCTTCAATATGGTGCACCATATGTTTTCAGCATTTCTTTTGCAGGTCTCAAATGTAGTGAATCAAAATATATTGTGTAGCCCAAATCGAGACATGCACGTAGCAAAGGAAGCACCTCCCCCTCTGCAGAAACCTCTAAAATTGCGTGAAAATCAACGTGCTACATTATTTAGCTGTCAAAGTCAAACTGTGCAGAAATACAATCAATGTCACGGTTAATTGCGGAAATTAATTCTACTAGTTGCATTTTTTACATAAACATACACAGGCTTAATTTTTAACTCAGCAGTTCATCTTGGTTGGGGCTCATCTAACTACGGACTGATAAGGCGTTCCATCATACGCTTCTTCTTCCCAGCGTTATTCCCGCTCTGTGGCAAGGTCCATTTGTCAGCAAAGTGATCTCCATTTGGCTGGATCCATCCTTCTTGATGCAATCCATCCACCATTTCTTGCATTTGCCATGGGGTCACCGGCCACCAGGTTATGTCTGTCCTCACCACCAGGTCTTGTTTGCCACATACGACGTGTTCATACCATCTAAGTCTCCCTTCCCGCAGTTGTGCTATGATTGGCACAACTCCCTGTCAACATCAGATGTCATTGTTCATCATGTGGTCAAATAACCATCAGCTGCCGCCTTCACACTTGCTTGTGCTTCGCTGCTATGTGGTGACAGTTTATTTATTTATTTATTTATTTATTTATGAGACTTATATACCGCTTTAAGTGGCACTCTCTAAGCCAGTGGTTCTCAACCTGTGGGTCGGGACCCCATTTGGGGGTCGAATGACCATTTCACGGGGGTCACCAAACCATGCTGTCCGCCATTTTTTTCCCTTTTCCCTAGCTGTCCTATTCCCTCTTATTGGTGGCCACATCCACTTGGGGGTCACCACAACATGGGGAACTGTATTATGGGGTCACAGCATTAGAAAGGTTGAGAATTACTGCTCTAAGCGGTGTACACCAGTAAGCAATGTATATATATTTTACATTGCCCCCAACAATTTGGCCATGAACTGTGGAGGGGGAGGATGCTTGGGGGGGAAATGAAGGTAAGTGCTGTATCTCCTCAAGACACTGCCTCAAGGTCACCCAGCTGGAAGAAGGAGGGAGCCATAAACCAACCTGTGCTTGTTATTACTCCATCAACCACCTCCATTGGGCTGTTCCCCCACTGGGGCCCCAAGCCGATGGACAGAGCCACGTCTTTAGCCCCTTACAAAAATATAGAAGTTGAAGTCCACAAGTCATAAAAGAGCCAAGGTTCCCCACCCCTGCCCTAGGCATTCACACTGCCCTTTCCTCCAATTAGCCAACTCTGACTATTCGGAAGCCAGACAGAGAAAACAGCGGCAACTGTAAGTACCCACCCCACTTTGCATCTTAAGAAGACAGAACTCTTGGAATATTTCTTCCAACAGGCATCCTTTATTAAGAGAAAATGGTTGCAGGCGTTCTAGACAGGACCTGGGGCCCAAGTCCTACGGTTCAAGGTTTTAAGGGGTCCCCAGCAGCCCCACCCCACCCCACCATCTTTCCAGCAACAATCCCAGGCGTTACATTTCCACCCCCTTTTTCCTCACTGCCGGTGGAAGGGAGACTTCAGAGAGGAGTAGATGAAAGCTGGTGGCCCCATTGTTATGACTTACTGTATATGCCGGCGTATAAGGCGACTTCCGCAAGTGCTAAAATCAGCGCCAAAGACGGGGGTCGTCTTATACGCCGAATCGTCTTATACGCCGGAAATACTGGTAGTTTCCGGCGTATAAGACGACGTTCTAGGAAAGCGGCTCGGCGACAAAGACAGGGGTCGTCTTATACGCCGGGTCGCCTTGTACGCCGGCATATACGGTAGTCCTTTTGGTGATATCCACATTCAATCCCTTTGAAATTGTACCGAAGGAAGTGAGGGCCATAAAACCCCTTTGTTCACCCCCCTTCCCCTTCATCGTATGACAGAATCCAGAGAGGGCAGAAATGGAGTTTTCCATAGTCGATAACTAGAGATGAAATATAATTGGATTCTGACAGCAACAGACAGAAAACCAACATTCATTTCTGCGGCTAGTCAGGTCACTTCTCCAGTAGAGGAAAACAAGCTGAGGGACTATAATAATTGGAAAGGAGGAAGAAAACAGCGGCAGCATTTAAAAGCAGCAGATGGATGGGCAGGTAAACAGCTTCAAAACAAAGCAATAATTCCTGCTCCTGAGGAAAGATAGAGTCTTATCTGAAGGGTCACACCTAGCACGCACAAGGCACAGCGAGGAGTTGTGTCTCACAGGGGACTCACGTCCATCAGAATTAAATTTAGCACTAGATGCTGTAGATTCGGCCCACAGCATTTCCAGAGTCTGCTGGTCGTCAGCAGCTGGGTCATCAAGGTGTTTCATACACCATGGACTACTTAAGGAGACATCTCAAATAACCCTCCATTTATTTGGATCCATTTCAGCCCTGATCTGGAACTTTGAAAAGGCTTTTATCTTTTGACAGTTAGAACAATTAACCAGTGGAACAACCTGCCTCCAGAAGCGGTGAATGCTCCAACGCTGGAAGTTTTTAAGAAGAGACTGGACAGCCATTTATCTGAAATGGTATAGGGTTACCTGCCTGAGCAGGGGGTTGGACTAGATGACCTCCAAGGTCCCTTCCAACTTTATTATTATTATTATTGATCAGTCAGCACAGTCAGCCAGATGTTCAGACTGGATTTGGCATTTTGTCTACCTATCGAGTCCTTACCAAGGACCTGCGATAGGCAGATGTGGATGTTTGATGTTATTGCAGATATCGTCGCAGGATGGAAGCAGTTCCTAGTAAGGCCGCCTTTTGCAATTGACTAATGATGAATTTGTCAATGCCGATGATGGTATTCAAGTGGTGCTCCAGTTGCTTTGGGATTGCACCCAAGACGCCTATTACTATTGGTACTACCCTTGCTTGCTTTTGCCACAGTCTTTCTATTTCTATTTGTAGGTCTTTGTATTTTGTTATCTTCTCCAGTTCTTTCTCATCTATTCTGCTGTCTCCAGGCACTGCCACGTTTACTATCCATATTTTTTGGTCATTATTATTATTATTATTAATAATAATAATACTAAAAACCAGGGGGGATTCGTTTTCATAACAGTTGCCTAGTCTGTGATCTTCCTTTGCTTTTCAAAGACTTTTCATCCATGCCTTTAGGTTTTTATGGGTATTTGTGGTACAGATGATTTTATGGAATTTTATGCAATTATTTTTATTATGTGTTCTATGCTTCCCATCCTTGAGTCATCACCATCACCACCATCGTCAATAAATATTAACAACAGAAGCAATAATGCAGCTTGGAAATACCGTGTCTCTATCAAATGGACCAAAGTTTGTTAATCTGAGATGTTTTGTTATTCCTCCCAGGAACATCATCAGTCAAAATAAAAAATTAGTTAGGCAGAGCGGCTAAGAGTTGTTGGAATGTACTCATTCTTGCCACAGCATTTTGGAGTTTCTCCCCAGAATGTATTGCAATATGTGCATGAAGACTCAATCATCTAGGCCAAAAGTATCTTTCGTTGTTGTTGTTGTTGTTGTTGTTAGTTGCAAAGTCATGTCTGACCCATCGTAACCCCATGGACAACGTTCCTCCAGGCCTTCCTGTCCTCTGCCATCTTCTGGAGTCCATTTAAGCTCACGCCTACTGCTTTAGTGACTCCATCCATCCATCTCATTCTCTGTCCTCCCCTTCTTCTATTGCCCTCAGTCTTTAAAGTATCTTTAAAAAAGGTTAAATCAATGCAACTGGACCCTCTGACTCTCTGCCTCACTAATCTTTTATTTTGATTGATGAAGTTACTGGGATGGGAAACGAAAGTCTCAGATTAACAAACTTTGGTCCGGTTGCCAAGATTTAACCCTTTCAGATACTTTTGAACTGAGTCTTCGTTTACATAAGCTACAGTATCTCTAGCGTAAATAGAAAATCATCAGAATGATTTTGTCTTTGCTGCTCACTTGGGAAAAGCTTTATTCCCATTTGGCTTTCTCCCCTTCGAGAGAAATAAATCAACCAGCATCTCTCCTTAAGTTCTCGGGGAATGTTGAGCTGACCTTAATGATCTCATTTTATAGCAATTTAATCAGAAGACTGGAAAAAAAGTCTCCAGCAAGCTGGTCTCAAGAGTGGAGGGGGGGGAGAGAGAGAGAGAGAGAGAGAGCCATATTTGCAAGTGAACCGAGTGAGTGTGTGATTGGCTACTCCAATTTCTCTTCCAGCGACAAGCGTGGACAATTGGCATCCAGCTGTTTCCCCCCAACGGAAAATCAATAGGATTTCCATTACTTTTCAATTGTCTCACAACAGAGAAAGCCATGGGGCCTTGATAGCCAATGCTCATACATTTTTAAATATTACCTCCTGGGCAGAGGAAAGCATACTGTAGATTGTATTTTAATGTTCTCCTTCCTCTCCCCATCCCTCCCCCAGTTGCCGATGAAGCTAATCAAATCTCCCTATCATAACTCCTTGAGAGTAATTGCGTCCCCAAAGAAAACTGTCCTTGAGACATGAGGAAGACGGGGTCAGCCTATTCTCCAAAGCACTTGAAGGCAGGACAAGAAGCAATGGATGGAAACTGATCAAGGAGAGAAGCAACCTAGAACGAAGGAGAAGTTTCCTGACAGTGAGAACAATTCATCAGTGGAATGGCTTGCCTCCAGACCTTGTGGGTGCTTCAACACTGGAGGTTTTAAAGAATCTCTTTTAAGAAGAGATTGGACAACCATTTGTCTGAAATGGTACGAAATGCTTGAGTAGGGGGCTGGACTAGAAGACATCCAGCGTCTCTTCCACCTCTGTTATTTTGTCATTCCTAAAATGTCTACCACTGCTGGCCTTCATCAAAGGCACCCATAGTCTTAAGACACAGTCATCACTCCTGGACCGGTCCTGCTTCTTTTTTTTCCCCCATCAAACATAATTTTGTCAGTGGGACTATTCAGCGTAGTCAAGTGAAAAGAGAAGTTGGAATAAATTGGATGTAAATTTTAGGATAAGGGTATTAGGGTAAACCCAGAGCCAATAATGCATTGTTCAGCTTCTCACTTTATTGTAATTTTTTTTGCTTTAAAAGAAATCAGACATGAATGTCTAAGAAGACGTCCATATACACTTGGAAGACCAATGGTGTCACCTTTTGGCTTTGCATACTAGTCAGAAAAAAAGAGGAACATGGATCAGTGAATTGCTGATAGGTGTTCAATTTGTGCAAAAGTCAAAACATGCCTAGGTCTAGGCATTTATCTATCTATCTATCTATCTATCTATCTATCTATCTATCTATCTATCTATCTATCATCTATCTATCTATCATCTATCATCTATCATCTCTAAATCTGTATGTGAATATTTATATTTGTCTATCTATATATCATATATTGCTGTGTCTGTGTCTATGAAGTGCTTTTTTTCAAAAAAAAAAAAAAAAAAGGTGCTGGAACTCACACATGTCATGCAACCTGCCTCGCCTACTCTACAAGGTTCCATCCAAAAAAGATGCCGGAACTCCGTTCTGGGCGTTCTATAAGAAAAAAAGCCCTGTGTCTATGTATGTGCATGTCTCTATCTGTATCAACTCTATCTACAGTATCTCTATCCCTATCTCTCTCTCTATCACATCATCATCATCATCATCATCATCATCATCATCATCATAACAACATAACACCCCAGACTTAACAATTGTCGATAAGAAAGACAAAAAAGTCTGGATAGTGGACGTGGCAGTGCCTGGAGACAGCAGAATAGATGAGAAAGAACTGGAGAAGATAACAAAATACAAAGACCTACAAATAGAAATAGAAAGACTGTGGCAAAAGCAAGCAAGGGTAGTACCAATAGTCATAGGCTCCTTGGGTGCAATCCCAAAACAACTGGAGCACCACTTGAACACCATTGGCATTGACAAATTTGCTATTAGTCCATTGCAAAAGGCGGCCTTACTAGGAACTGCTTCCATCCTGTGACGATATCTGTAATACCATTAAACATCCACATCTGCCTATCCCAGGTCCTGGGTAAGGACTCGATAGGTAAACAAAATGCCAAATCCAGTCTGAACATCTGGCTGACTGTGCGATGATCCACAATAATAATAATAATAGTAAAGTTGGAAGGGACCTTGGAGGGCATCTAGTCCAACCCCCTGCTCAGGCAGGAAACCCTATACCATTTCAGACAAATTTCAAACTTCTATCTATCTCTTTTATCTCCATATCATCGCTATCAATCATCTAACCCAGAGGTCCCCAACCTTTTGGGCACCAAGGACCGGTTCCGTGGAAAGAGAGGGTGGACTGGAGGGTGTGTGGTTTTGTTTGCTGCCTGCAACTCACGGATGGGGCTTTGCTTTTTTGTGCGGTCTGGTTGCTGGCATGCCACGGCCCGGTACCAGTCCACAGACCGGGAGTTGGGGACCCCTGATCTAAGCCTACCTATTGCTGTCTCTATCTATATATATCTCTCTATCTATCTCTCAGCTATCACTAGCTATCTATTCCTATCTAGCTATCTGTCAGCTGCACCCTCATGCTGCTTGTGCGTCGCTGCTATGGGGTGACGGACTGCCATGAACTGTGCAGAGGAGGAATGAAGGGCAGGGAACTGGTGGGGAAAATGAAAGCAAATGCTGTATCTCCTTCAGACACTGCCTCAAGATCACTCAGGTGGAAGGAGGAGGGAGCAGCATAGCAAACTAGGCTTGGACTGACCATTATGAAAACATCTTGCCTCAACCTGGTTGGTCACATGGGGTGGGCAATGAGAGACAGCTAGGGCAGTGGTTCTCAACCTTCCTAATGCCGTGACCCTTTAATACAGTTCCTCATGTTGTGGTGACCCCCAACCCTAAGGGCTCTGCAAGCGCGCACCGATGCTGCCCACTCACCCGCTGCACCCGGGGCTCAGCGCGCCTCGCCTGTCCTCACCTCACTTCCGAAGGTCGCCGGCCTGCCTGGCTCCAGCTGGCCGGGGAGGGGGTCAGGAAGGCCGCTCCGCCAGCTCCACCAGCTCTGCCCAGCCTGGTTGGAGAAGCGCCCAGGCTGGGAGAGGGAGAGGGAGAGGGAGAGAGAGAGAGAGAGAGAGAGAGAGAGAGAGAGAAGAGGGCGCCAGTGTCAGCAGAACTTAGCTCAGCCTCCTCCGTGGAAAGGGCCGCGAAGCAGCGCAGCCTCCCTTAGGAGATGCTCGACGGAAATGAATCCGGTGCTGCAACAGCTCCCAGCTCAAAGCCGTGTGGAGACGGGATAGAGGAGCTGTGTCTTGGTTCCTAAGACCATTAGAAATATGTGTTTTCCGATGGTCTTAGGTGACCCCTGTGAAAGGGTCGTTCAACCCCCAAAGGGTCGTGACCCACAGGTTGTGAACCACTGAGCTAGGGGAAGGAAGGTTGAACTTAGGGATTCTCTGTTCTGACTGAGAAGTCTTGAGTCTATCTTGATTCTCTCCCTCTGTTGATGGAGCCTAGCATTGTGTTGGCCTTTTTGGCAGCTGCAGCACATGGCTGGCTCCTATTTAAGTGATGGTCCACTAGGACTCCAAGGTCCATCTCACAGTTACTACTATTGAGCAAGGTACCCCCTATACCGTACCTGTGCATTTGTTTTTTCTTGCCTAAATGTAGAACGTTACTTTTTTCACCACTGAATTTCATTTTGTTAGATAGCACCCAATGTTCAATGTTCATCTTTTTGCGAGAAGTTGGAATTGATTGATTGACCTTTCCCCCCCCCCAAAAAAATCTTCCTCTATTTCTCTGCACACGGTGGCAGCGGATCACGAAGGAGAAACGGCATGGGGCTGGGAGTCAGGTAAGCAAAGAAAGGCAATTCCTGGGGGGGTGAGCATTCTTTCCTTACCTGCCCCACTTGTTCCGCAGCCGCTTTCAGCAGAGCCGCATTTGTCTTGCCAATGGCTTGCCCGCCATCCCTGCCCGAGCGTCCGGCACTTCACCTGCTACTTTAGTAAAGGCAGGTAAGGGGGGAACCTGCCCCACTTGTTCTGCGGCCACTTTCGGCTGAGACGCATTGTTCTCGCCAATGGGGCAGCCATGAGGCTGCGGAACAAGCTGGGCGGTGGTAGGGAACTGGTATAATAGCATGTGGCTCAGAAGGGGAGAGGGTCCGCCAGGCCTCATGGCAGCGGCATTGGGTGTGTGGCACCGAAAATGGCCATTTGCCACCTCCTGCCCAATGCCGCTGCTATGAAGCCATGGAACAAGCCCAGCGGCGGTAAGGAACCTGTGTACTGGATCCCCCTTCCCCCATCAGCTTCACCTCGTGTCAGGCAGGCCATCCATGCAAGCCCTTAAATGGGGCTTACTTTTGGGGGAGGGCTTATATTACCCCCCTCCCCAAAAAAATCAGCTGGGACTTACTTTCGGGAGTGGGTTTACTTTTGGGGAAACACAGTATCTATCTATCATCTATTTCTATCATCTCTATCTGTCTCTCTGTCTATCTATCTATCTATCATCTATTTCTATCATTTCTATCTATCATCTATCTATATCTATCTATCTATCATCTATTTCTATCATTTCTATCTGTTTATCATCTATCTATCATCTATATCTATCATTTCTATCTATCTATATCATCTATCAATCTATCTATTTCTCATTTCTATCTGTCTATCATCTATCTATCTGTCTGTCTGTCATCTAATCTATCATTTTTATTTGTCTATCATCTATCTATCAACTATTTCTATCATTTCTATCTATCTGTCTATTATCTATCTATCATCTATCTATTTATCTGTGTGTCTATCATCTATTCTATCATCTCTATCTGTCTATCATCTATCAATCTATCATCTATTTCTATCATATCTGTCTATCTATCTATATATTTATCCATCTCTATCATCTATTTCTATCATATCTGTCTATTTATCTATCATCTATTTCTATCATTTCTATCTGTCTATCATCTATCTGTCTGTCTCTCTATCATCTATCTATCATCTATTTCTATCATATCTGTCTATCTGTCTGTCTATCTATCTATCTATCTATCTATCTATCTATCATCTATTTCTATCATATCTGTCTGTCTATTTATCTATCATCTATTTTTATCATTTCTATCTATCTGTCTATCATCTATCTATCTGTCTGTCTCTCTATCATCTATCTTAGGATTGTGCACTGGATTTATGTCCTGTAAATAACCTTTTTTTCTGTCATATTTATAGCCCTGCTTCAATAACCATCAGATTCCCATTCTCAGGAATGCTCACATGCTGTCACCAAACACTCCAACCCCCCCCCCAATACAGAAGCCCAACATTAATCCCTTTCTTTCATCACACAAATCCATGCCTATGTTTTTTTTTTCAATGCACAGATTGCTTTCATGAGCGCATTCCAGTGTGTTCAGGATTTAGAATTTGCCTGTCCCCGATCAATCTATCAGGGGCTGTCAGTGACAAGGTGCACGTTGACTGGCAAAGACCTATGGTAGATGTAAGGAAGAAAGATTTATAATATGAAATTCGTTGGAGAATTTCACATTAAAAAGTAAAGTTTTAAAAATCGTGGCTTCTGACAACGGCCAAAAGTTCAACGCACCCTTAGTACTTCCCACTCAGCTCCTCCCGATTTTCCAAATATAACCTGTAAAGTGAATAAGAGTGCTAATGGATGCCGCATTAATATAATCATAAAAACAACATTACATTAATTAGATCTTTGTAAATGCTGTAATTAAGATATTTGGGGACAGCTGTCTTGTCTGTCCCCAAACATCGCAAAGAAATCTCTCAACACTACTTACTTGAAAGTTGTCATCTGCCCAGTTTCACGGAGAACCATCTGTTTGCATATTTTCAATGCTGACTGGCAAGGAGGAGAAAAAGAATAACACGTGAACTATTTTTATAGAAGAAAGTGCAAGCAACACAATCCCTGCCTATAAAAACCTGGTCATCAGCTAACAATGTCAGATACAGCATTGCAAGCTAACTCACTGCTCACTGCAAGGAGTTCGATCCTGACCAGCTCAAGGTTGACTCCACCTTCCATCCTTCCGAGGTCGGTAAAATGAGGACCCAGATTGTTGGGGGCAAATATGGTGACTCTGTAAACCATTTAGAGAGGGCTGTAAAGCACTGTGAAGCGGTATATAAGTGCTAAGGGAGAGAGGGAGGGAGGGAGGGAGGAAGGAAGGAAGGAAGGAAGGAAGGAAGGAAGGAAGGAAGGAAGGAAGGAGCTGCACAATGGTTAGAATGTAGCATTGCAGGCAAACTCTGCCCATAGCCATGAGTTCGATCCTGACAGGCTTAAGGTTGACTCAGCCTTCCTTCCATCCTTCTGAGGTCGGTAAAATGAGGACCCAAATTGTTGGGGGCAAATATGCTGACTCTATAAACTGCTTAGAGAGGGCTGTAAAGCACTGTGAAGCGGTATAGAAGTCTAAGTGTTATTGGGAAGGAAGGAAGGAAGGAAGGAAGGAAGGAAGGAAGGAAGGAAGGAAGGAAGGATGGATCTTCTTCAGAGCTGAAGAAACTTCTTGGATGAGAAGCGAAACGTCTTCAAAGAAAAACAAGAAAGTCCAGTGGCCTCGTGAAAAAGCATTTCTGGGACATGTCTAGAGCTTTTGCTCAAATCAGGGGGAAAAAATGAAATTTTGATCTTGGGTTTTGCTGATTCGATTAATAATAATAATAATAATGATAATAATAATAATAATAATAATAATAGCTTGTTCCAAAGAAACAGCTAGCACAAGCATTAAAAGATGCAAATATTGCAATATCAAGTATAAGCACCAATTCATTGCAAGAAACAAACCAACTAATGTACAGCACAGCTGCAGTTATAACAGAATACCTGGGATGCAAAATCAACAAAGAAGAAAAACAAACAAACAGTGCACCAGAAAAATGGAAGGTTAGACTAGAAAATAAGATCAGCAAGTTAAGATCACATGCAAGCAAGCTAGAACAGATGAAAGAAAAGAAGCTGAAGAACAAGAAGACCAAAGAATACCTAATCAAGAAATACCACTTAGAAACAAGGAAGATCAAGGAAGCACTGGAAATAATAAAGCAACAAATAACAGCTATAGCCAGGAAAATCAGTAGATATGAAGCTCGAATTGCAAACTATAGGCAGAACCTCCAATTTCAATCCAATCAGAAACGTTTCTACCAATCCATCAATGGAGAAACTGCAAGAATCAGTCAGTACCTGACAAGGAAGAAACAGTGCAGTTCTGGAAGCAGATATGGGATAACCCAAAGAAATACAACAAGGATGCGGCTTGGTTAAAAGAGGTGGATGCAAATAAAACAGAAGTTGAAATGAAAGAACTAGTAATAACAACAAAAATGGTAGAAAAAAGAGCAAAGAAAATCAAAAATTGGTCAGCACCAGGTGAAGATGAACTGCATGGGTTTTGGTTGAAACATCTAACTGTTATACACCCACTCATTGCCAAGCAGTTCAACAATATACTACAAGGAGGAGAAATTGAAAAGTGGCTAACAACTGGGAAAACCTACCTAATAATGAAAAATCCAGCAAAAGGGGCAACACCAGGTAACTACAGGCCAATTACCTGCTTACCAACAACTTTCAAATTACTAACTGGTGTGGTAGCTGATGCAGTACAACAGCATCTAGTTGAAAACAATCTCTTTCCACCTGAGCAGAAAGGAAACCGCCCCAACAGCAGAGGAACAAAAGATCAACTCCTAATAGACAAAATGATCTTGGAAAACTGCAAGAGAAGGAAGACCAACCTGAATGTGGCATGGATTGACTACAAAAAGGCATTTGACTCTCTGCCACATGATTGGATAATAAAGTGCCTAGAAATAACAGGAGTCAGTAGAAACATCAGAAAATTTGTGCAAAGATCGATGGCACAATGGAAGACACAGTTGCAGATCAATGGTGAGAGGCTGGGAGAGGTTAATATCAAGAGAGGAATATTTCAAGGAGATTCATTATCACCATTACTATTTGTTATTGCACTGTTTCCTCTGTCAACAATACTGAATAACTCAGGACATGGCTATCAAACATCAAAAACATCTGCCAGACTATCCCACCTCCTTTATATGGATGATCTGAAGCTGTATGGAAAAACATCATCTGAAATAGAATCGCTGCTCAACACTGTCCGTATATATAGCCAAGATATTGTAATGGAGTTTGGCTTGGACAAATGTGCCACACTTACTATCAAACAAGGAAAAATAATGAAAACTGAAGGAATCAAGATGCCCCACGAAAATAACATTAAGAGTCTGGATGAGGAAGAGTACTACAAATACTTGGGTATCCTTCAAGCTGACAACATCAAGCACACTGAAGTCAAGAAAAAGATTAGAGGTGAATACATCAAGAGAGTGAAGAAGATCTTAAAATCCAAACTCAATGGAGGAAATACCATAAAGGCAATCAACACCTGGGCAATCCCAGTCATTAGGTACACAGCTGGAATAGTGGACTGGACTCAAGCAGAACTAAAAGCAATGGATAGGCAGACCAGAAAAATAATGACAATGAATCATGCCCTTCATCCACGCAGTGACATTGATAGACTTTATCTACCAAGGCAAATAGGTGGGCGTGGAATGCTACAAGTACATCAGATGGTTGAAGAAGAAAAAATGGCTTTGGAAGAATATCTGAAGAACAATGATGAAGATGCACTGAAATTAGTATATCAGGAAGGCTTACTAACTACTGGAGAGACCAAACTGGCCTACAAGAAAGACCAAATGAAGAACAGAATAGAGGCATGGGAAGACAAAGCACTACATGGCCAATACATGAAAAAAATAGCTGGGAAAGCAGATAATAATAAAACCTGGCAATGGCTAAGAGCAGGAAAATTGAAGAAAGAGACCGAGGGACTAATTCTGGCTGCACAAGACCAAGCCTTAAGGACAAATGCATACAAAGTCAAAATTGAGAAGACAGCAACAGACAGTAAGTGCCGCCTATGCAAAGAAGCTGAAGAAACAGTGGACCACTTGGTAAGCTGTTGCAAGAAGATTGCACAAACTGATTACAAGCAGCGGCATGACAAAGTAGCAACAATGGTGCATTGGAAGATCTGCAAAAAATATCATTTGCCTGTAAGCAAAAACTGGTGGGATCATAAAATAGAGAAAGTCATAGAAAATGATAAAATTAAACTGCTCTGGGACTTCAGAATTCAAACAGACAAGCACCTGCAACATAACACCCCAGACTTAACAATTGTCGATAAGAAAGACAAAAAAGTCTGGATAGTGGATGTGGCAGTGCCTGGAGATAGCAGAATAGAAGAGAAAGAACTGGAGAAGATAACAAAATACAAAGACCTACAAATAGAAATAGAAAGACTGTGGCAAAAGCAAGCAAGGGTAGTACCAATAGTCATAGGCTCCTTGGGTGCAATCCCAAAACAACTGGAGCACCACTTGAACACCATTGGCATTGACAAATTCGCTATTAGTCAATTGCAAAAGGCGCCTTATTAGGAACTGCTTCCATCCTGCGACGATATCTGTAATACCATCAAACATCCACATCTGCCTATCCCAGGTCCTGGGTAAGGACTCGATAGGTAGACAAAATGCCAAATCCAGTCTGAACATCTGGCTGACTGTGCGATGATCGATAATAATAGTAAAGTTGGAAGGGACCTTGGAGGTCATCTAGTCCAACCCCCTGCTCAAGCAGGAAACCCTACACCATTTCGGACAAATGGCTGTCCAGTCTCTTCTTAAAAACTCCCAGTGTTGGAGCATTCACTGCTTCTAGAGGCAGGTTGTTCCACTGGTTAATTGTCCTCACTGTCAGGAAGTTTCTCCTCAGTTCTAGGTTGCTTCTCTCCTTGATTAGTTTCCACCTGTTGCTTCTTGTCCTGCTTTCAGGTGCTTTGGAAAATAGCTTGATTCCCTCTTCTTTATGGCAGCCCCTGAGATATTGGAATACTGCTATCATGTCCCCCCTTGTCCTTCTCTTCGTTAAACTAGACATACCCGATTCTAGCAACCGTTCCTTATATGTTTTAGCCTCCAGTCCCCTAATCATCTTTGTTGCTCTTCTCTGTACTCTTTCTAGATTAGTTTGATGTTGTAGAAACGGTGAGTGTTCTCTAAATATGTAAAAATAAAAAGGTGGTTGTAACTTTAATTTGTACTTGGCTGCACTGAAAAAAATCGGAAGTTGTTGCTTTTTTCTTTCTTTCGCCTTTACCTTCCCTTTTCTTCTGTTACCTTTATTTGCATTTGTATTTTATATGATGACAAACCTCAGTAAAATTCCAAATGATTTCCTTCTGGTAAATTAAAAAAACACCAGAAGAAAATAATGCAGCAAAGTCGAAAATGAAAAAAGCAAACAAGACATTGAAATAATATTCCCATGTTTACTAGTTATGACGTGATTGGAGATCCTACTTATTTCTTTTCCCTAGAAATATTTCAAATTCTCCATCTTTCCCAAGAATCACTATTTCCAGATGAAGACAAAAAAGAGTATGGGAGCCCAAAAACTTCCTGTCGCCTCTAGTCCTGTTCTTTACTTCTTTGCAAAGAAGTTGCAGGGGGGAAAAAACAACTCCCCGGAGACCTTGATAGTTTAGGAGTTCACCAGGCTATAAAAAAGATGTTGAGACTCTAGAAAGACTGCAGAAAATAGCAACAAAGATGATTAGGGGACTGGAATTTAAAACATACAAAAAATGGTTGCAGGAATTGGGTATGTCTAGATCAGTGGTTCTCCATCTGTGGGTCAGGACCCCATTTGGGGTCGAACGACCATTTCACGGGGGTCGCCAAACAACGCAGTCCGCCATTTTTTCCCCCCTTTTCCTTAGCTGTGCTACTCCCTTTTATTCTATTGGCTTTTGAAAGCCAATAGAATAGACTCTCTTGAATAGAGTCTAATTCTATTGGCTTTCAAAAGCCAATAGGAATTGTCCAGGCTGTCTCTGCCCTGCTGAGCCCGCCAAAAGTCCCATTCTGCAAACGGTGCTGCACCAGTTGAGTAGTCCTTGACTTACGACCGGTTGAGTAGTCCTCAACTTACGACCGGTTGGGGGTCGCGGCATTAAAAAGGTTGAGAACCACTGGTCTAGATTAATGAAAAGACAGACTAGGGGTGACATGATAGCAGTCTTCCAATATCTCAGGGGCTGCCCCAAACAAGAGGGAGGTCAAACTACTCTCCAAAGGGCCTGAAGGCAGGAGAAGAAGCAACGGATGGAAACTAATCATGGAGAGAACCAACCTAGAACTAAGGAGAAACTTCCTGACAGTTAGAACAATTAATCAGTGGAACAACCTGCCTCCAGAAGCTGTGAATACTCCAACACTGGAAGTTTTTAAGAAGAGAATGGACAGCCGTTTGTCTGAAATAGTATATAGGGTTTCCTCCCTGAGCTGGCAGTTGGACTAGATGACCTCCAAGCTCCCTTCCAACTTTATTAATTATTATTGTTGTTTTGTTGTTGTTGTTGTTGTTATTTCTCTATCCCATGTCTTTCCTCCTCAAAGGATAGCCGCAGGCTGTCAGATCCCCAGGGAATAATCCAAAACAGATATTTTCCTGGCAATTTTCAAGCAATTAGGGTTGCATATCTCTTGCTGATGGAGTTTTCATCTCTGCTTTGTGCCATTCGGTATGAAATGAAAGCTAATTATGAGAAGCCTCTCCTCCTTGGTGGCCAAAATCAGCAATTCGTCTCCCCAGAATTAACCGTGGCAGCCTTGGTTACTACCGACCTTTCAATAATAGATTGCTTGGGTGCTTTATAAAGTCAATTTGAACTTACATCTCATGCCAAAAGCCTTGATTTTTCTTTCCAGCAGGAGAACTGAATGGAGTTCAGCAGAAGCTATTAAAAAATGAAGAGGTTCTTTTCGTAAGTGTATGGGTTAGAAACCTCAAATCCAGGAAAGTTTGATTTGGGATTCACTTTCTCATTTAACAAGACTCTGATCCTTTGCTTGCCACAACTTTGGCCTTTCCTGGTGGATCTAACTTTCTCCTTGATGTTGTTTTGGATCAAATGTTGACAACTTGCAGAGAAGAACAACAAAGATGATTAGGGGCTGGGAGCTAAAATATATGAAGAACGGTTGCAGGAATTGGATAAGTCTAGTTTAGCAAAAAGAAGGCCTAGGGGTGACATGATAGTAGGCTTCCAAAATCAAAAGGGCTGCCACAAAGAAGAGGGGGTCAACCTATTTTCCAAAGCACCAGAAGGCAGGACAAGAAGCAACGGATGGAAACTGACCAAGAAGAGAACCAACCTAGAACTAAGAAGAAATTTCCTGATGGTTAGAACAATTAATCACTGCCTCCAGAATTTGTGGGTGCTCCATCATTGGAGATTTTTAAGGAGAGAGTTGTTCTCTCCCAGCCTATTCACATCCTTGTTACTTCACAAAGACAACCCCTCTTTTAACAGTAGACTGGAAAATAAACCCTTTTTATTTGAGTTACAGATCTGATAATTGTCCCAGAAAAACAAAAACAACAGAACACTTTTCCAATACTTTTTCCAAAAGTAAAAGAGAGCACAAGTCAAACAGGAAATAATTCACAAGCAAAATAAACAGACCATGATCTCTTGACTCTGAAGTTCTTTGCAAACAGTTGCCTCCAGCAACCAGCCCTGCCCACAAATTCCCTTTTTGTTACACAGCCCCCAAGACGTGGCTTCTCACTACTTTCTCCTCTTTCCCTGGAGTCGTCCCATTGCCTCCCTCTGTGCTACTCGTGTGACCTGTCTACATTTACGAGTGTCTTTGAGGTCTTCCAGGTGTGCTTCCTCCAAGTCCAACTCAGCTTCCCAGCACAGCTGGCTCTCAGCTTGATCATGAGTGGAAAGACCAGCCTCTTCATTAGTTTGTAAGTCCTGCAGCTCATTAGAGCCTCCCTCCGACTCTGATGGCTCTCCAGGCCCCTCCTCCTCCTCCGATTCCCCAGACTCAACTACCAGGATCACAGGCTGGCCCTGAATCACAACAAGAGTGGACAGTCCAGTATGGTATAAGGTCTCCTCTGTTATTCTGTTCTATCATTCTGTTATTTCTGTTTTGTTTCAGTATATAAATCACAGCTTTGGGTTTTAGTGGTTATTTATCCAAGAGGTCAAATGTCCAAACCAATGTCCAAATGGGAAGAAAGAGAACGGCAAAAAAGAAAACAAAAAATAAGACGCCAGGAGGAATGAAAAACTAAACATCTTATTGTCCAACCATCTTGGTCAAGAGATCAAAAGTGGGAATTGAAACGTGAAATAAAAAAATGAATTTAGTAAAGTTTGTCACCGTACATGCTTCCTTGGCCATCACCCTTCCAAAGGGGCAATAATTTTAGGAATTATTAGAAATAATTAAGAGAGTCAGTTTGGTCTAGTAGTTAAGACATCAGGCATAGAAAGCAGATACTATGAATTCTAGTCCCGCCCTAGGCATGAAAACGAGCTGGGTGACTTTGAGTCAATCACTAGGACACTGTGAGTTCTAGTTTTGCCTTGGGCATGAAAAGTGGTTGGGTGACTTTGGGCCAATCACCAGGAGACAGTGAGTTCTAGTCCTGCCTTAAGCATGAAAACTGGCTGAGTGACTTTGAGCCAATCACCTGGAGACAGCGATGGAA
This sequence comes from Crotalus tigris, assembly GCF_016545835.1. Taxonomy (NCBI): domain Eukaryota; kingdom Metazoa; phylum Chordata; class Lepidosauria; order Squamata; family Viperidae; genus Crotalus; species Crotalus tigris. Next base: position 266,283 of record NW_024096723.1, read on the forward strand.
GGATGCAATCAATGGTGGGATTCAAACATGTGAACAACTAGTTCTCTGTGTGGGTGCCGCTTCCAGAAGTCCATTCTGGGCCTCAGTAACAAAAAATTAGCTACCAGTACTGTCGAACTGGTGCAAACTGGCTGAAACCCACCACTGGATGGAAGGATGGAAAGATGGAAGGATGGAAAGATGAAAGATGTCAATGCTGCTAACATTGGATGTTCCCGCTCTGACAACTGATGAAAATGTAGCCATTTTCTCTTCTCCTCTAATATGCTTTTTCTTGCTTTCAGAAATCAGGTGCAGTGGGGGGGGTGGGGTTGGGATGAAAGCTCAGCTAGCCATATAATAATGCTGCTGTGGGAACCTAAGGACAAGCTGATAATGTTTTGGCGGACTGAGCAGCTGGGGAGAAAGCCCACCCTTTAAGCTAATTAGGGAGTGTGATTTATGACAGTTTATTGGGGAATTGCACTTTGTTACTTTGTATCCGGAGGAAGGGAATTTAGTTTTTGGGTTCAACTATGTAGTGCCGATACTTTGTTTCCCGTATAAAATGTTCTTTAAGGAAGAATTTTGTCTCACAGTTCTTTTGATGGGTTTCATCTATCGGAACCATGACAGAAGGATGGAAAGATGGAAGGATGGGACAATGGGAGGATGGAAGGATGGAAGGATGGAAGGATGGAAGCATGGCAATCTTGGACCATCAGAAAGCCAATCTATGTAACCTTTTATGAAACACAGGAAATAACAGAAAAAGTTACAATGTGCAAAAGAGGCATAAAATAAGAATACGCCGGCAGCAAAATTGTGAAGTAGGCATTTGCGTTGAATATTAAGCACATGTGCGCATTTGCAAGGCAAAAGTTTCCCTGACTGCTTTTTAATTCTTGATAATGATCTTTGGGGAACCAGGTCCGATCAATAGGATGCATGTATAATTCAGGTAACTTGGATGCAAATTGCATTTGCCTTTGCATTAAGCAATTTTTGCTCAATTTTTAATAACCGATTGGACTTTGATCAACCCTGGGTCACTCTTTTTGAATAATAGGGGAATAAAGGCAGTAGCTCACCAATTTTTTTTTACCTTCCAGTGGTGAGCTGAGTACAGATAGTCAATACGTTTCCCTATCATGGAAAGCAAAAATGTCTGTTAAATATTGAATGATTTGATACCAATCTGTGTCAACACAAAGTTTTTATGGGAACCGTCACAAAAGCTTAGAATATCATAGAATCCTGGAGTTGGAAGATGTCCATAGCAGCTAAAATATTTAGACAGTCTCTCTGGTCTTTATTTCAAGATTTCCTGTCAAGAGGAACCTAGCATTCAGGAGGCAATCTTGCCCACAGTACAATAACTAAACTTTTAAAAATCAGGATACAGAGATTCTTCCTTCCTCTCTGCAAAAAAACTTCTGTTCTAGGAGCCAGAGAGATTGGGAAGATTTCTGAAGGCAGTTTCTGAATGTGGATTCTTCTTTCAATCTCTACGTTTGCAGAACATCCTTAGGTAGTCCTGTTGAAGATCCAATGGTTACGCAGATCTGTTGAAGATCCAGTAGTTGCATTTGCACAACTTCCTAACACTGAGAACAATTAGCCAGTGGAATGATTTGCCTTCAGAAATGGTGGGATGCTCCATCACTGGAGCTTTTTAAAAAGAGGTCAGAAAGCCATTTGTCCAGAATGGTACAGGTCTTCTGCTTGAGCAGGGGGTTGGACTAGAAGACCTTCAAGGTCCCTCCCAACTCTTGTTATTCTGTTAACTGAATTAAATGGGCTAGGTTTGTACAAAACACTCAGCCATGTAAAGGTCGCAGGTAATTAAGCTTTGTGGATTGTGCAAATGCAACGACTGGATCTTCAGCTGGTCTGCATCACCCACTGGATCTTCAATAGATCTACATCAGTGGTTCTCAACCTGTGGGTCGGGACCCCATTTGGGGTTGAACGACCATTTCACGGGGGTCGCCAAACAACGCAGTCCGCCATTTTTTTCCCTTTTCCTTGGCTGTGCTACTCCCTTTTATTCTATTGGCTTTTGAAAGCCAATAGAATAGACTCTCTTGAATAGAGTCTAATTCTATTGGCTTTCAAAAGCCAATAGGAATTGTCCAGGCTGTCTCTGCCCTGCTGAGCCTGCCAAAAGTCCCATTCTGCAAATGGTGCTGCAAGTTGTCTGCAGCAAAGGCGAGCTATCTGGAAGTTTCCCCCCCTCCCTGCTGAGCAACTACTAAAAATGTAAGTAAAAGAGGGCCAGGAGTGGGAGGTCGGAGGTTGGCGGGCGCAGGGAGGGTTGCTGGTGTACATGGGGCCCGGCGGGTTCCTTACCTCCCTTGGGCTGGGCCAGCTGGTGGCCCAGCCGGTGGTCGGCCTGTCCCATCTCTGCCGCTTGCCAGCTACACCTCAGCTGGCGCAGGGGGCGGCACCACGCATGTGCGGCGCTCCCGGGCAGGGAAAGTCCTCGACTTACGATCGGTTGGGTAGTCCTCGACTTACGACCAGTTGGGTAGTCCTCGACTTACGACCGGTTGGGGTCACGGCATTAAAAAGGTTGAGAACCACTGATCTACATAAAGATGTTCTGTCAGAACTACCAAAGAACTTCTGTGATGAAAGGAGTTGCTGGTGGTATCGCCGTTGCCCCAGGGACACTCCATGGGGGACTCCTTACATGTTCCCATGAAGTTGCCCTTTGAAATGGTACCCATTAATCTATGGGCAGGAATAGCCCAAAACTGGCAGGAATAGCCAACACTCCGGAAGACTGGCTTAAGATACAGGAGGATCTGGACAGACTTGAACACTGGGCGCTATCTAACAAAATGAAATTCAATGGTGAAAAAAGCAAGGTTCTACATTTAGGCAAGAAAAACCAAATGAACAGGTATAGTATAGGGGGTACCTTGCTCAATAGTAGCAACTGTGAGAGGGACCTCGGAGTCCTAGTGGACAATCACTTAGATATGAGCCAGCAGTGTGCTGCAGTTGCCAAAAAGGCCAACATAGTGCTAGGCTGCATTAACAGAAAGATAGAATCAAGATAGAATCAAGACTTCTCAACCAAAACTGAGAATCCCTAAGTTCAACCTTTTTTCCCCTAGCTGTCTCTCATTGCCCACCCCATGTGACCAACCAGGTTGAGGCAAGATGTTTTCATAATGGTCAGTCCAAGTATTAATACCAGTTTACAATGCCTTGGTAAGGCCACACTTGGAATACGGCATCCAGTTTTGGTCACCATGATGTAAAAAAGCTGTTGAGACTCTAGAAAGAGTACAGAGAAGAGCAACAAAGATGATTAGGGGATTGGAGGCTAAAACATATAAGGAATGACTGCTGGAATTGGGTACATCTAGTTTAATGAAGAGAAGGACAAAGGGGGACATGATAGCAGTGTTGCAATGTTTCAGGGGCTGCCCCAAAGAAGAGGGAGTCAAGCTATTCTCCAAAGCACCTGAAGGCAGGACAAGAAGCAATGGCTGGAAACTAATCAAGGAGAGAAGCAACCTAGAACTAAGGAGAAACTTTCTGACAGTTAGAACAATTAACCAGTGGAACAATCTGCCTCCAACCAATCAGAGCACAGCCAACCCCCCCCCATCCAATCAGAGCATAGCCAACCCCCCCATCCAATCAGAGCACAGCCAAGCTCCTAACCAATCAGGACACACCTCCATCCAATCAGAACACAGCCAAGCTCTCATCCAATCAGTTCATACCCCCACTGGCAGTTAAAAGGAAGAAACAGCTACGATCACACATTGCTCCTAGAAGCACGAAGCTGAAAACACGAGCCTGAAGAATGGGACTTCGTCGAAACGTCACCAAGACACTTCCAATTTGACGCGGGAGAAAACCCGAATAACTAAAGACCTACATACAAACACCCGCGCAAACCTCAGAAAACAAATATATACATATAACCAAAGACCTACATACAAACACCTGCGAAAACCTCAGAAAAAAAACATATATATAATGTTATGCTAATAACATTAAAAATATGAACCCTGGGAATATTCATGTCCAAAATAAAATGAACACCAAGGTATTAATTAAAACTATAAAAGTTTAATTTAAAAACGCCAAGCTTTCGCCGTCACCTGCCGGCATCATCAGAGCTGGGCCGCCAGAGTGAGAGAGTCATTTTTATAGGCAAGTCGAAGTCTGCACCCGGCTCCTCGATCTCGTCACCGGACCCAATTGGTTAAACTGTCATCGAGGTGGTCACACACAGTGTTCCAGACCGGTTGGGATGGTTCGGTAGGTTGTTTTTCTATGGGGGTGGTCTCATAATTGTGATTGTCTTTAGCTATCCCACCCTTCCCCTCCTTTTTGTCCTCTGCGCTCCTATCACGCATGCTGTAATCCGAGGTCTTAGTCTGGAGGGGGGTGGAGTTGCGGTCTTCCTGAGCATCATAACACCCCTTCCTTGCTCTCCTCTTTGTTCCGACGCCTCTCGCTCCTGCGCGTGTATGACAGGAGTCTTTGGAGTCCATGGGTGTTACCGGTATAGGGCGCAGCAAACTGATCTCATTAGCTCCGCCCTCTCACATGCCTCTCCGTCTGGACTCGTTCCCCTCCCCACTTTCCGGGGCGTCCGCGAGCTTGCCTTTATGCCCGGCGCCGTCCCGCGCTCCACATGCTTTCAAACCGGCTAACGGTACGGAGCAGGGGGATCATTTCTTCCCCCTTAAATCGGTCATCTTGTTTCTTTCCGAGCGTCGACGGAGTGTCAAGTTTAACGATCTCTCCCCATTTTTGTCTGCCGTGTCTCCTTGCACGCCAGCTGGGATATCTCCATTGTTCCTGGTGCAGGGGTTCTGGGCTGCAATTTCTATCGCTCTCTTAGTCTTTTGTAAGCATGTTAACATTGTGGGGGTAGTGGGAATTCTCAGTCGTTGCTCCTCCTCTTCTGGGTTACATCGGACTGGCTGGGGGGTTGGCACATCCTCCATGGCTCTCTCACTAGGTTTGCTGTCAGGCCAGCAGTAGCGAGATGAGTGGTTGGTCATACTCCATGATCTGAGTGTCAAGTGTGCCGGACAGAGGTCAATATGCCAATTGATAGAACTGCTGTCGGATAGCCATGCTTCCTTAAGCAGTCGGCCTCCCTTGGTACTGTCACTGGCTAGGACGTCTACCTCATTAAAATTAAAGTGGTGACCCAATTCTGCCATATGGGTCCATATCTGGGAGTGTTGTTCGCCCCTTTTCACACTAGTCTGTGTTCATGGACCCTAGTCTTCACACGTTTGGAAGTCTCCCCAACATAGTTACACGGGCAGTCCATACAGTCGATCTTATATATGGCTGCCGATCTTTCCATGTTGGGGAGCGGGTCCTTGGGGCACATGATGGCTGCCCGTAGCGTTTGGCTAGGTCTATGTGCTACCTGTATATTGTATGGCGCCAAAATCCTTGCTGTGGCCTCTGATACATTACAGATATAGGGGAGGGTAAAAAGAAAGTGGGGAGGGGAACGAGTCCAGACGGAGAGGTGCGCGAGAGGGCGGAGCTAATGAGATCAGTTTGCTGCACCCTATACCGGTAACACCCATGGACTCCAAAGACTCCTGTCATACACGCGCAGGAGCGAGAGGCGTCGGAACGAAGAGGAGAGCAAAGAAGGGGTGTTATGATGCTCAGGAAGACCGCAACTCCACCCCCCTCCAGACTAAGACCTTGGATTACAGCATGCGCGATAGGAGTGCAGAGGACAAATAGGAGGGGAAGGGTGGAATAGCTAAAGACAATCACAATTATGAGACCACCCCCATAGAAAAACAACCTACCGAACCATCCCAACCGGTCTGGAACACTGTGTGTGACCACCTCGATGACAGTTGGATACGAGGGAGGGGGGTTAAGGGCGAAAGGAAAGACATTCATGGAAAAAGTGACTGGGTAAAGCGTGATTGGGGAGAAGAAAAGGACAAATGTGGATTACCACTCGAACCCGAAAGGGAGAATGAATTGAGGGATAGAGACAATCGGAGGGACAAAGAGTTTACATTACCTACCTTAGAATTCAAAGAAAAGAAGGTAGATGAAGATACACACGTAGCTAAGAAGGACAGAAAGAAACGAACCACCGGAGCACAATTTAACCAATTGGGTCTGGTGACGAGATCGAGGAGCCGGGTGCAGACTTCGGCTTGCCTATAAAAATGACTCTCTCACCCTGGTGGCCCAGCCCTGATGATGCCGGCAGGTGACGGCGAAAGCTTGGCGTTTTAAAATTAAACTTTTATAGTTTTAATTAATACCTTGGTGTTCATTTTAATTTGAGGAGAGCATCCACGATAACGCTTTTAAATGCTGTATGCACACAGCAGATCAATTTCTTCCCCTGGCATTTCTCAGGAATTTGATCTTTGCAAATTCCAAAGCCACCCCACCTTGGGAAGAATTTATATCCATTTTAGCATTGATGCAGAAGCATCAGACTGTATTTTTAAAACACAACCCTGGGAATACATAGTTGGAGAGAAAATATTTCTGAAGTAACCCTTTCTGTGTGCATTGAAATGAGCCTTCAAATGCAAAATCATATGTGCTAAAAGAAAACCTAGATTAATGCAGTACTGAGCCAAAACAGAAATAGTGCATCTGTCAGACCGGCCCCGATCTGCTCCCTAAGAAAGATTGATTCCATAGGGGTTAGAAAAAAGGTACTTTTACTAGGGGTGCCGAGTGCAGCGTCAGCTAAGCAAACTCTAAAGGAAAACCACGTGAAAATCATATACTGAAAGTGTTATGTCCTGGGCTGGCAGGCACAGGCTGCAGCAATTGGCCCGGGCAGACCATGTGGATGCCCGGGACAAGAAAGGCTGCTTCCAGCCTTTGCAATGATTGGCCAGCAAGGTATTGTGCTGCCCGGGACAAGAAAGGCTGCTTCCAGCCTTTGCAATGATTGGCCAGCAAGGTATTGTGCAGGGGGGCTATAAAAGGGGGCCACACCATTTTAAAAGCTGTTCTGTTGGTGTTGCAATAAAGGAGACTGTTGGAACTCGTTGCTTCGTCTCAATGCCTCTTTTCCTGAAACAGAACAGAAAGCAACCCCCGATGTCCAAAACCCTCCCCCCCCCAGTGAGAGTAATTCAATCAGGTTCTGTTTCGATGTTTTGAGAACCTGGTGCGTCGGATGCCGCTGTAAATTCCTTTCCCAGGGCTGGCGTCCTTGAAGGCAGGCAGATGGCTCCATTTGGCTCCCCTGGTTCCTGTTAGTGTCCATGCTCCCCGAATTCCTACAGCGTTCTTTCACACCTCCAGCATTCTTCCCCTCCCAAATGCCTCTCCCCCTCAGTTCTGGCAGTTGCTAGGGAGCTTCAAAGAAAGGCATCAGACAGAATCTATCTATCTATCTATCTATCTATCTATCTATCTATCTATCTATCTATCATTCATCTAATCTATCATCTATCTATCTTTCATCTAATCTATCATCTATCATTCATCTATCTATCTATCATCTATTATCTATCAATCTATCAACCTATCATCTATTATCTATCTATCATTCATCTATCTACCAATCTATCATTCATCTATCTATCATTCATCTATTATCTATCTTTCATCTATCTATCTATCATCTATTATCTATCATCTATCTATCATTCATCTATCATCTACCTTTCATCTATCTATCTATCATCTATCATCTATCTATCATTCATCTATCATCATTCATCTATCTATCTATCATCTATTATCTATCTATCAATCTATCTATCAACCTATCTATCATCTATTATCTATCTATCTATATCATTCATCTATATATCTATCTATCTATTATTCATCTATCATTTATCTATCTATCATCTATCATTCATCTATCTATCATCTATCTATCTATCTCTATTCATCTATCCATCCATTCCTTTTTCATTCATTTTATTTATTTGTTGGTTGATTTGTATGCCACCTTTACAAATTTTTACAAATAACTCAAGGCAGTGAACATAACCAACACAACTTCCTCCTTCTACATTTCCTCCAACAACAACCCTGTGAGATGGTTTGGGCTGGGAGAGAGAGCAAGAATGACTCAGAGTCACCCAGCTGGCTTTAATGGATAAGGCAGGACTAGAACTCACTATCTCCTGGTGATTGGCCCAAAGTCACCCAGCTGGCTTTAATGGATAAGGCAGGACTAGAACTCACCATCTCCTGGTGATTGGCCCAAAGTCACCCAGCTGGCTTTCATGGCTAAGGCAGAACTAGAACTCCTGCCTTAAGTCTCCTGGCTTTTAGCCTGGTGCTTTGATCACTAGAACAAAACTGGTTTAAAAGTAACACAACTCAAGCTGTGGATTATAGGCTAAAACATACGAAGAACAGTTGCAAGAATTCAGTATGTTTACTTTAATGAAAACTGGTTTGAGTTGTCCTTCTCATTTTGATTTTGATTCATGTGGTGGATTTGAAGAAAGCAAAGTGCTTTTGTGATTCTTCATTTATTTTTTAGAAGCAGACCCTCTGGTATTTCAACCCAAAATGCCTATGCAAATTGGAACTGCATCTGTCTTTCAGCATATGCATTATACATCAAAGGCAGAGACTTGTTAAATTAATGCGCTGTCATGATGCCCAAAAATTGCATTGCCTATTAATTAGGTGAACTGACAAATTAAAACAGCGCGGCTAAAAAGCCCACTGTGCAAAGTTTAGCCAAGTAAATAAAGGGTTTTTTTCTCCAACCTTCCCTTCTCGTGAACTGATGGATTGTCACCTTGATTCAAAAATGCTGCTGTCCCGACATTTATAATATGCAGAGAAGAGCAACGAAGTTGGTTAAAGGACTGGAGACTAAAACATATGAAAAACAATTGCAGGAATTAGGTATGTCTAGTTTAATGAAAAGAAGGACTGGGGTGTCATGATAGCAGTCTTCCAAGAACTAAGGCAGTGGTTCTCAACCTGTGGGTCGGGACCCCATTTGGGGTCGAACGACCATTTCACGGGGGTCGCCAAACAATGCAGTCCGCCATTTTTTTCCCCTTTTCCTTAGCTGTGCTACTCCCTTTGATTCTATTGGCTTTTGAAAGCCAATAGAATAGACTCTCTTGAATAGAGTCTAATTCTATTGGCTTTCAAAAGCCAATAGGAATTGTCCAGGCTGTCTCTGCCCTGCTGAGCCCGCCAAAAGTCCCATTCTGCAAACGTTGCTGCACCAGTTGAGTAGTCCTCGACTTACGACCGGTTGAGTAGTCCTCGACTTACGACCGGTTGGGGGTCGCGGCATTAAAAAGGTTGAGAACCACTGATCTAAGGAGCTTTCACAAAGAAGAAGGGGTTAACCTATTCTCCAAAGGATCTGAAGGCAGGATAAGAAGCAATGGATGGAAACCAAACAAGGAGAGAACCAACCTAGAACTAAGGAGAAATTTCCTGACAATGAGAACAGTTAATCAGTGGAACGACTTGCCTCCAAAGGTTGTGGGTGCTCCAACAGTGGAGGTTTTCAAGAAGAGATTGAACACTCATTTGTCCAAAATGGTAGAGAGTCTCCTGCTTGAGCAGGGAATTGGACTAGTAGACCTCCAAGGTCCCTTCCAATTCTGTTATTCTGTTAACAGTTGCAGGAATTGAGTATGTCTAATTTAATGAAAAGAAGGACTAGGGATGACATGATAGAAGTCTTCCAATATCTGAGCTGCTTCCACAAAGAAAACGGGGTGAAGCTATTCTCCAGAGCACCTGAAGGCAGGACAAGAAGCAATGGGTGGAAACTAATCAAGGAGACAAGCAATCTAGAACAAAGGAGAAATTTCCTGACAGCGAGAACAATTAATCAGTGGAACAACCTGCCTCCAGAAGTTGTGGAGGTTATCAAGAAGAGATTGGACAACCGTTTGTCAGAAATGGTATAAGCTTTCCTGCTTGAGCAGGGGGTTGGACTAGAAGAACTCCAAGGTCCGTTCCAGCTTTGTTATTCTGTTACTTTTACAAAGTTGTGCCAAATGAATTAAGAAAGTGTTCCCTTATTTTGCATTGAACAGGTAGAGGTGATTTGAGGGACCACTTTCACTTGTGATCTCTTATATCTCTGCAATTAGAATAATTCAAGGGTATTTCTTCCTGTTATTATATCCAGCCCTGCTTTCAACCAGAGTATACAATTTCTATCCTTTAAAGTGCTATTTTTGGCCTTTGTGGGTCATGCTAGTATCTGCAAAGATTAATGCGTGGAATCAGAGCCCAAAACTAAATGGAACTTCATTTTATTTACATTTAATTACAAATGAAATAGAGCTATTTTGATCGCTCGGAGATCAAGTGTTGAGATATGAAAGAGGGAATATCTGGACGGCAACGGAACATTTAAGGAAGACTTCGGAAGGGTTGTTCACAAACTGAAGACTGGTCAGCAGCACGATGTGACTGCAAATGACACAAAGGTAACAGAATAACAGATTAACAGAATAAGAGCTCAAGCAGGAGAACCTATACTATTACGGACAAACGGCTATCCAGTCTATCCACAACTTCCGAAGGCAAGCAGTTCCACCGATTAATTGTTCTCACTCAATGAAATTTTAGGCTGCGTCAACAGAAATGGGCTATCCAAATCTTAAGAGGAAAATGTTCGCCTTTATTTTGGCTTGGTCAGAAGCCCTCTCAAAATTATTAGTATTATTACCACTTTATAAAACCCCTAGTAAGACCACACCTGGAATACTGCAGTCAATTTTGGTCACCATATCACAAAAATGATGTAGAAAGTTTGGATAAAAATCAGAGAAGAGCAACTAAGATGATCAAAGGCCTGGAGACTAAAACATACGAAGAACAGCTGCAGGACTTGGGTCTGGCTAGTCTAAAGAAAAGAAGAAATAGGGGAGACAGGATAGCAGTGTTCCAGTATCTGAGGGGCTGCCACAAGGCAGAGGGGGCCAGGTTGTTCACCAAAGCACCAGAGGGAAGGACGAGAAACAATGGCTGGAAACTGATCAAGGAGAGAAGCAACCTGGAATTAAGGAAAAACTTCCTGACAGTGAGGACAATCAACCAGTGGAACAGCTTGCCACCAGAAATCATGGGCACTCCATCACTGGAGATTTTAAAGAGGAGACTGGACATTCATCTGTCTGAGATGGTGTAGGTTCTCCTGCTTGAGCAGCGGGCTGGAATAGAAGACCTCCAGGTTCCCTTTCAGCTCTATTCTATTCTAAAATTGTGTCCGATTCGAAGGCCCACGCTTTAAAAAAGAATCCAATTTGAATTTGAGCTAGCCAGGAGTAAGGTGGTAAAGATAAACTGGATTGGACATTAAGTCTGATGAAAAGAGATTGAAGAAACTAAGATTATCAGATTGGAGAAATAAATTTAGAGAGGGATTGGATTGTGCTTGGCCAGAGCCCGGAGGAAAGACTCAGAGAAAAAGTCCAAAATAATGAACTTAAATTACCAAAAGGGAGAACCATTGAATGGAAGTTGCACTGGAAGTGGATTCAAACAGCAGATAGAATTTGAGAGATATTCATAGATCACCCACTGGGAACTCCTTATGAAACTGTGGGGGGGGGTTTCCCCCTGGGTCGCAAAAATGACATTTTGATATAAGATAATCCCAGTGTCAACGCTGCAAATATTGTATACTCTTGCTTTTGACAATATACAGAACTGTCCGGTATTTATGGGGTTAACACAGAGCAGAAGGGGGGTGGGGGTAAAGCCCAGGAAAGAAGGAGGAAGGAAACCTTTGACCTTCACACTAATTGGATAATATGATATATGATGGCTAATTTAGGGAGGGAACATGCTGATAATTTAACTGCTCAGAGGAAGAGAACTTAGATCTTAGCATTCCTCCGTTATGCCTGTGCCGACATTTTGCAACAATAAATGACTTTTAGGAAAATAAATGCCTGGAAGTTCTTTGAAGTGTTTCATTAGCCGGAACCATAACACGCAGAATGATATATATAACTTCGATCCTCACCGGCTCAAGGTTGACTCATCTTTCCATCCTTCCAAGGTCAGTAAAAGGAGGACCTACCGTATTTTCCGGTGTATAAGACGACTTTCTAGAGCCTGAAAATCTTCTCAAAAGTCAGGGGTCGTCTTATACACAGGAATATACGGGTAGCTGTTCTCTGAATTTAAAACCAATCTGCTCCCTAGTGGCCAGCCCTATTTTTTTTACAGAAATAAGCACTGACAGGACAAAGCTTTCTAGCAGCAAAGGAGCTCCTATTGTGCTCATCTATAAACAGAAATTCAATATTGTACTGTATTTTCTGGCGTATAAGATGACTTTCTAAAGCCTGAAAATCTTCTCAAAAGTTGGGGGTCGTCTTATACGCCCAGTCGCCTTACACGCCGGAATATACGGTAGATTGTTAGGGGTCAAAAATGCTGACTCTGTAAACCACTTAGAGAGGGCTGTAAAGCACTATGAAGCAGTAGATAAGTCTAAGGGCTATTGTATAACAGCTGTTCAAAGTTACAACAGACTTCCCAGGAATTGCAGGAATTGGGAGTGTCTAATATAGTGAAAAGAAGGGCTGGGGGCGACATGATAGCAATGTTCCAATATCTGAGGAGCTGCCACAAAAAAGAGGGAGTCAACCTATTCCCCAAAGCACCTGAAGGCAGGACAAGAAGCAACAGGTGGAAACCAATCAAGGAGAGAAGCAACCTAGAACTAAGGAGAAACTTCCTGACAGTGAGAACAATTAATCAGCGGAACAACCTGCCTCCAGAAGCAGTAAATGCTCCAACACTGGAAGTTTTCAAGAAGAGACTGGACAGCCATTTGTCTGAAATGGTATAGGGTCTCCTGCTTGAGCAGGGGGTTGGACTAGATGACCTCTAAGGTACCTTCCAATTCTGTCATTCTGTTATGTTGTGGAACTCATATTTATGGAAAAGAACTCAAGAAGCCGTTGAAACTTTGGAATAACAACTATATGAAACTAATCAAGGAGAGAAGCAACCTAGAACTAAGGAGAAATTTTCCTAGATGGCACCTTCTCACTCTATTGTAACAAATAAGTAATAAATAATGTTTACAAATGTTGTTGTTGTTGTTCAGTTGTTAAGTCATGTCCAACTTTTCACGAGCCCATGGACCATAGCACACCACCACCAGCCCCCACCCGCCCTCCGTTGTCTCACGGAGTTTGCCCAAACTCATATTTGCTGTATTGATGACATTATTTAATCATCTCCTCCTCTCCTCTCGATCTTTCTCAACATTGGGGTCTTTTCCACGGAATCCTCTCTTCTCATTTGGTGGCCAAAGTATTGGAGCTTCAGCTTCGGGATCTGTCCTTCCAAAGGACAATTAGGGTTGATCTCCTTTAGGATCTCTCAAGAGTCTTCTCCAAAAAAACACAATTCAAAAGCAATGTTCACAAATAACTGATAGCAGACATCTCATTTATACTTTCTTTGTTCTCCACTTTTATTTTGATAAATGCTTTTGCAACAAAATTCTCTAAATAGCTTGCATGGTCTCCTACAATATATTCTGCTCAGAGATTCATGATGATGAATCAGTATTAGGATGCTAATATTCTGTTTCCATTGATTCTTTAATCTATTCTGGAGTTATACATTGATTAAATTAATTACCGTGGCCACTGTATGCCTGATCAGCTACATTCAGCAGATATGATCAACAACAAAATGGATGTTGTGATTAAGTGGACAGGCTAGCACAATAGTAATATGATGAAGCTAGTTAGGAAGAGTTTGCAGTGATCTCATTTCTGCAGCCTTCACTGGCCATAATTAGTAAGGTTCACAGTCTCGGTTCCATAATCATGCCATCCTTTGCTTATAACTAACGAGACAGCATGAGTTCAAACTGTAGTTGTTTACCTGGTTTTTATATAGTGAGGGTGGACCTTGGAAGAATTATGCATATTTTTGAAGGAGAGAAAGACTGAATCCTACTGGATCCACTTCTTCTTGAATGCCTCTTGAGGGCATTACAGAACCATAAAACCATTGTGATGTTGATTGATTGATTGAATTGCCACCTATCTCACTAATACAGGGACTCTAGACAGTTTACAATATAATAAATGTTAAAAAGTGCTAAAAAATTAAAATTAAAATATTACCTATATATCTAACTATCTGTCTGTCTGTCTGTCTGTCTTGTCTGTCTGTCTGTCTGTCTGTTTATCTATCTATCTATCTATCTATCTATCTATCTATCTATCTATCTATCTATCTATCTAGTCAATCTATTTATTATCTATCTATTTATCATCTATCTGTTGATATATCAATTTATCTAGTCTGTCTGTCTCTCTATCTATATCTAATTAGTTTATCTATCTATCTATCTATCTATCTATCTATCTATCCATCTATCATCTATTTATCATCTATATCTATCATCTATCACCTATATCCTATCTTTCTATCTATCTATCATCTATCTATCTTGTCTATCTATCTATCTATCATCTATTTATCATCTGTTGATATGTTGATTTAATCTAGTCTGTCTATCTATCTATATCTAACTAGTTTATCTATCTATCTATCCATCCATCCATCGATCTATCTATCTTGTAAAGAAAGAACTCTTGGCATCTAGAAAAAAGTTTTAAAAAAATTAAAAGTTTAAAAGCTTTAAAAAGTTAAAAATTAAATACTCATGAAGACAGGCAGAGATGGTGAGAATCTTCTTTGCCCCATCAACCAAACTCAATGTAGTAGGTCCCTATTGGGGGCCTCAAGCTAAGAGGCAGAGCCAAGGTTTTGGGCTCTTCCGGAAGTCCAGGAGTGGGAGGGGGTGGATCTCACCTGTGACAGGAGAATATTCCAGAAGGTGGGGGCCACAGTAAAAAAAGGCTTGTCTCCTCAACTCTGCCAGCCAAAATTCTTTGGCCAATGGCATCTGAAGTAGTCCCTTTCCACTGGAACAAGTGAGGTGGCTTAGTACCATCAGAATAAGGAGGTTTCTAAGATGTCCCTCATAGCAGGTGCCCCCCCAAGCCACAGCCGAGCAAGACACTTGCCTGCCCACCCAGCGGCGCTCTTCCTCCTGTCCGAGGTTTTCATTGTTGTGAGCATTGATGTTGAGGATTGGCAGAGGGGGTGGGGTGGGGGGTGTTTGGTTTTTATTCCCCCCGTCTGCTGGGTGGTTGCAGGAGGTTTTGGTCACTTCACATGACCCTGGGACACTGTGACCGTCATAAATATGAATCAGTTGCCAAGCATCTGAATGTAAATCACAAGACCCTGGAGATGCTGCAACATTCCAGCTGATCGACGCTTCTTCTGGGCTCAGCAGAAGCACCAGGATCAGCGCTGAGCTCCAGCTGGAGCCTGGCACTGATCCTGGCGCTTCCACTAAGCCCTGACAGTCCCGAAGAAGCACTGATCTGGTGCTTCCGCTGAACCCTGACAGCCCTGCAGCTCCAGCCATCTCTCGCTCAGGCTTCTGCGGTGCTGCCACCGGTTCAACTCATTCCCCTCCCCCACTACCACTTTTCTAGGATGGTCACGTACCACCTGCCAGGTGCCAATGTACCACAGGTGGTACCCATACCACTGGTTGAAAAGCCTTGTTCTAGAGCAGCTTCAAATAAGGCAAATTCGAATGAGCTGAACAGAAAGTTGTCAGACACGAAGAATCAGGACCTCATGTTAAGTTCCAGTTGAGCTAATTCATTGCTCACGTCTATAGACAAGAATCTAATCTGGGGGTCTTCAAACTTGGCCCTTTTATGACTTGTGGACTTCAACTCCCAGAATTCCTTAGCCAGGCATGCTGGCTGAGGAATTCTGGGAGTTGAAGTCCACAAGTCATAAAAGGGCCAAGTTTGAAGACCCCTGATCTAGTCAGTTGATAGCACTAAATTAGTGCTAGATAAGAACAGAATTCAAGAGAGGCTGGCTTTAGACCATTTATGGAAATGTAATAACTCCAGGCTGATTCCTCTCTTGATTCTCTTGACTACCTATAGTACTCAGGACGAAATGAGCCCATATATAGAAGAACTCTAAACAATACAACAAGGGAGAAACATACATGGGAAAGCTCATTAAAAATACAGTTATATTAAGAGAAAAAATCCCTCTGCAGGACAAATCTGTTGAAGTTTAAGCAATGCAGATTTGACATTCAGGCTATTGATCCCAAGGCTTATTTTGTCAGGGAAGTATGTGATAAATGTTATTTTTACATAAAATCTGACCTGAACAAGGCCTTGGCTTTTTCTTAGACTTCTACAGGGAATTGTATTATTCAGTTTTTTTAAAAAAAGACAGAAACTAAAGATATTAAAAAAATGGGTGGTTAGGGAGAGACAGATTGGAGGAGGAGGAGGATCATTTTTTCCATTGACATTAATGATGTACAAGTTTTATAGGAAACCCATGGTTAATATGTTCAATTGAAGATCTGTTTTCTCCTGTTTCCAAAGCAGTCTGTAACTTTAAAACAGAACAATGGCATCGTTTCATTTAAAGTTTTAAGTGGAGAATATAATATCCTATTTATCTGTGTTACTTAAACCAGGGCTTTTCAACCAGTGGTACGGGTACCACCTGTGGTACATAGGCACCTGGCAGGTGGTACGCGACCATCCTAGAAAAGTGGTAGCGGGGGAGAGGAATGAATTGAACCAGGGGCAGCACCCCACAAGCGTGAGAGGGAGACGGCTGGAGCTGCAGGGCTATCAGGGCTCAGCAGAAGCGCCAGGATCAGTGCCGCTTTCCAGTTGATCGGCGCTTCTTTGGGGCTGTCAGGGCTCAGTGGAAGCACCAGAATCAGTGCCAGGGTCCAGCTGGAGCTCAGCACTGATCCTGGCACTTCCGCTGAGCGCAGAAGAAGCACCGATCAGCTGGAATGTTGCAGCATCTCTTGTGATTTACATTCAGATGCTTGGCAACTGATTCATATTTATGACGGTCACAGTGTCCCAGGGTCAGGTGAAGTGACCAAAACCTGCTGCAACCACCCAGCAGACGGGGGGAATAAAAAGCAAACACCCCCCCCACCCCACCCCCGCTGCCAATCCTCAACAGAAATGCTCACAACAATAGAAACCTCGGACAGGAGGAAGAGTGCCACCGGGCAGGCAGGCAGGTGTCTTGCTCAGCTGTGGCTTGGGGGGCACTTTTTTCAATGCCATTGTAACTTCGAACAGTCACTAAGCGAACTGTTGTAAGTCGAGGACTACCTGTACTTTATCACTTTTTTCCTTTTTTTTGGTCATCAAGTTTTTGACACCTTGCTAGGCGACTGGTGGTCCTCGGATGTTGCCATATCCTAAAAGTGGTACCATGGGTGAAAAGGTTAAAAAGCCCTGACTTAAACTGCTTTTAGTTTTTGACAGCAGGAAACTTGTTGACCAAATTTGGGGTGAAAGAAAGAAAGAAAAAAAGAAAGAGAGAGAGAGAGAGAGAGAGAGAGAGAGAGAGAGAGAGAGAGAGAGAGAGAGAGAGAGAGAGGAAGTCTCTATATTTGTAGAAGATGCTTGACTAAATTACTCAATTAATCCATGTTATTGCTTTTCACTATTCACTGAGCCGTAAGTATTCAAAAGGGCTAGCTTTGTTAAAATGTTAAATTACACAAAAAATAACCAGGTATTACTGGCCCAACATTACTACTAACAAAGCATTTCATTAAATGCATGGCTAATTGGAATTATAACTGATCTGGTAAAGTATAATATATAAATAAAGCCATTGATACAAACCATAATTCTATACCAACTCTGTTCAGGCATCACACAAGGCCACACTTGTTTCGTGCCAATTTATAACCACAATTGGCTGATAGATCATACTATCACTTAGCACTATGTGCCAATCAGACCATTGTCTACAACGATGAACTAAGCCATTTTTAATTATTCTTCGTTGAATCGGCCATAATATTCTGTTCCACAGAAATCAAGAATATTCACATTATGGAGCCCAAGGATATTGAATCTCAGCAATTTGTTGGAATATATGGATTGACCAATTAATAATAATAATAATAAAGTTGGAAGGGACCTTGGAGGTCATCTAGTCCAACTCCCTGCTCAGGCAGGAAACCCTATAACATTTCAGATTGATTGATTGATTGACTGACTGCCTTGATTGACCAATTGACCTTGATCTTGACCTTGCCGCCAAAGACACTGGAAAATCTACATTCTTCATTGATCAATATTCACTAACAATCCAAAAATAACATTACCATTAAAACGAGTACAGATGGTAATGGAATTAACTTGCATCAAGGCTATTAGTAGTCCTAGGAAAAAAGGATTATGAAAGCAGAAGGAAAATATTTTCCTATATTGGGATATAATGGGAACTTTTGTTTCTTATCTTTAAAAGCATATATTTATTTTCCATTTCCTTTGTGAGATGCAATGGGGTTTGCATAAAAGAGCAGGAAAAAAAACTAATTGCTGACAGCAAGTTGGTTACGTCTTGCAAAGATGTTCCTCATTGCATTTAATTAACAACAACACTGGCGCCATTATATGGTTCGGTCAAGACCCCACTCTCTTCCCTGGGAAAGCATCCATTGATGAAAGCTTTTGATAAGCAGATAGATAAAAGGCTTGTTGTGAACAAAAATCAATGGCATAAATATTTACCTAGGCTTAAGATGCGTAAATCATGGAGCTTTTCTGCCAGACACTCTTCTTATTGATTATAGTTTGGTCATTAATGCAGTCTTCACTTTCTCCTGATAATAACAGTGCCTACAAGTGCGGAATAGCTACTCTGAAGAAAATCAAGTGAAACAAAAGTAAAGATAGCACCAATAGTCACAGGCGCCTTGGGTGCAATTATTCCAAAACACCTGGAGCACCAAAGAAAGAAGCAACCTGGAATTAAGGAGAAACTTCCTGACAATGAGGACAATCAACCAGTGGAACAGCTTGCCTCCAGAAGTCGTGGGTGTTTCATCACTGGAGGTTTTTAAGAAGAGACTGGACAGTCACTTGCCTGAAATGGTATAGGTTCTCCTGCTTGGGCAGGGGGCTGGACTAGAAGACCTCCAAGGCCCCTTCCAGTTCTATTCTATTCTATTCTAGTCTAGTCTATTCTAGTCTAGTCTAGTCTAGTCTAGTCTAGTCTAGTCTAGTCTAGTCTAGTCTAGTCTAATCTAGTCTAGCCTAGTCTATTATTACATTCTCTATATTCTATTCCATTCCATTCCATTCTATTATTACATTCTCTATATTCTATTCTATTCTATTCTATTCTGTTCTATTCTAAAGGTGCTGTAAGGACCTGCCTCAACTAGGTCTCCCAAGAAAGCAGAACTCTTGAAACAGACATTGTTTCAAAAGGAACTTTTATTAGGAGCCAGTGACAGCAAGGAATTCAAAGAAATTAGGAAGACAAAGACCCTTAAAATCTACATATCCCCGTTCAAACTAAGGACAGGAAACATAATAGGATTAACCCACCAATACCAAAAGGACACACTCGGACTCAGGTCAAAGTACATGACACAGGAAATACAAAGCCTCAAACAGGAATAGGAAACAACCTAAAGAGCCCCAGAAGGTATAAAAACCCACCACTTCCAGCTACATATGGTCAGCTTTCCCAGAGTCATATTTCTGTCTGGCTCTGCTTTTCAATAAACTACAACCTTCTTTTTAAAGCAGTCTCCATCTTGTTTATTCCCGGCTTGGACTGGACCCTGATGAAGATTTTTCCTTCAACAATAGAGACAGAGAGAAGGAGGGGGGAGAGAGAGAGAAAGAGAGAGAGAGATTCTTTTTTTTCCTTTATTTATTCTTCATTTTGATTCCTTACTTGAGAACTTTTGGTTCCGTGCTGTTTGAAATGGACAAAAACATATCTGACCTCCAAATGGATCACAGTAGCAAGCAATAAAGTTCCAAACCATGCTTGGTAAAAAAAAAATATTCAGAATTACCCCAGCCTGGTGATGGTGGAGGGCACCATGTTGAAAGATGTTGCCCCCATATCTCCAGGTCATCGTTAATTTATTATCCACAGAAGTGCAGATGGCAATGTCTTTCTCTCCTGTTCTCCTCGGGAGATTTTCCACATGAAGTATTTTTAAGTACAAATCCCTTAACATCTGCCTTAATTTGGTAGCGATGATCATTAGCAGCCATTATATCTCATCAACATCTAATCCTGGTAGAAGTGATTCATAAACAGCCTGGTAAGGGAACACAAATGCACTGATGAGAAAGGCTTATTCTGCTGCTATAAATTTCCCCACTTTGCAAAAAAGAAAGGAAAAAAGAATCTGGGTGACTGATTTTGTGAAATTGAAACATGTCACAGTCACCTTTAGGAAAGTTTGCAATCAGACTTCACTCTTTTCTTAACAACACAAGAGGTGACATTACTATACCACCAAAGAAACAACTATTTTTTTTAATGACCCTATAATCCCTTACTTTGGGGTGGAGTCGGTGCAACTGAATGGATCTGAGCATTTACTGACCAGATGCCCTTCCTGACACAAACACGGTGTTCACAGCAGACAATAACTCATTGCGCCCCGAGAGAGAAATATTGGCCACCACCTAGGATCGAACTCACAGCTTCCAGAATGTGAGGCGAGAGCTCCATCTCTAGGCCACCATGTCACTATCCAAGACAGAAAACATTACAAGACCATAAAACACAGGTACAGCTGAATTTCTCCTATTTTTTTTAACAATATTCTTCCTGTTTCAGTTCTCCATCTTTTGTTAGCTGTTGAACAACCAAAAACCGATGTGTGCACAGTCAGTGAGAGCTGTGATCCTTCCTTTAATCTTATTTTAAATAGTGCTAGAGGGATTAACGATTGTTGATGCAGTTGCTTAGTCTAGTTGACAGAATTTCTTGATGGTAGTGTAGAAAATGATCAGACGGAGCCTGGGGGAGTGGGGGAGTCAAATGCATCATAAGCCAGAAGTCCCTGCATGCCCACAATCTAAGTCCAGCTCACCTTGAATACCTTTTTTATCTCCCGCTCATTTCTCTTGACCGTTAGTTGGCCAGATTCTAGTAGACAGCTTAAGCTTGCAATAAATCTTTATATTCATTTGTATTGCCTGAATTGCCTGATTTCCCTGGTGCTTGACAGGTAGATTGACCAACAGAAATATTACTCAATTAACAGGAAGAAATTGTTCAACCTGATAGAGGCTTATCAGGTACGTACAGCTATTTTAATGCATGCTGAAATAGTCCTCGGTCTGGTTTGATGAAGTAATGGAATCTCTGTCCTGACAGCAGGACCTAAGTTTTCTCTATTCTGACAACTCAACATGTATACAAATAATCTCGACTTACAACCCAAGTGGAGCCCAAAATGTCTGTTGTTATGTCAGAGTGTGCACAGTCTTATTGCACTGAGATAACCCAGGAGTAAACACAGTAAACAGTGGTTTGTATTAAATGGTGGCTTATCTTACACTATCCACAATATCATACACCAGGAACAATATATCTACACGTGTTAATACAGCAGGATCCAACAAGCCACAATTATAGCAGGAAACGGAAGAGAAAGAACACATCAGCAGAGCCTTCCCTTTTATACTAAGGCTCTTAAAGAGACACAGACTCTGCTAGTCTCTTAACTGAACGTCCTGATCCTGCCCATTGATTTTATACCCTGGATTCATGCTTTGACTCTTGAACCTGCCTCTGGGACTTGCCTTTGCCTTGCACCCTATTCTCCAGACTCCAGATGATGGACCTTGGTGTTTGTATCTTGCCTTGTTTCTATTTTGTCTTGCCTTGTGAATTGCTCCAACTTCGTGGATTCCCGCTGGAGTCATTCCAGAACTGAGCTGGGAATTTATTGGGGGTTTGCCTTGTGGCTGGACTGTTGATTTTCTGAGGAAGGCTCTTGGAAGGTCTTGGAAAGCTTCAATTAACCCCTTGAATTCTCTATGGCAGGGGTGTCAAACTGCCAGCCAATGGGCCAGATACATCACATGGAAGCCACACCCACCCCAGCTCTGGCAAGGGGGAAAAAGTCGCAATACAACACATTACGTGATGCGGCGAGTTTGATACCCCTGTTCTATGGTGTGTCTGCTTGTGAGCTGAAGTCGGACAGCTTGATGGTTTGCTTACAGACATTTTATTACCCAACTAGGTGACATCATCAGTGCTAGTGAGTGTGGGGTTTTCTCCCTGTTTCATTTTATCTATTTTTACAGCTTTGGTGTTTCCGTTATATGTACAAACATCATGAACATAATCCAAGAGATATTTGGGTAATTTCTACATGCCCAGGAAGTTAGAACTGGCTGCAATTCCACGTAAGGATATGATGTAAGCCAACCTTTGACTCCATATGAGGTTGATCTAGAACAGTGGTTCTCAACCTTTTTAATGCCGCGACCCCCAACCAGTCGTACGTCGAGGACTAGTCAACCGGTCGTAAGTCGAGGACTACTCAACTGGTGCAGCACCGTTTGCAGAATGGGACTTTTGGCAAGCTCAGCAGGGCAGAGACAGTCTGGACAATTCCTATTGGCTTTTGAAAGCCAATAGAATTAGACTCTATTCAAGAGAGTCTATTCCAGTGGTTCTCAACCTGTGGGTCGGGACCCCATTTGGGGTCGAACGACCATTTCACGGGGGTCGACAAACAACGCAGTCCACCATTTTTTCCCCCCTTTTCCTTAGCTGTGCTACTCCCTTTTATTCTATTGGCTTTTGAAAGCCAATAGAATTAAACTCTATTCAAGAGAGTCTATTCCAGTGGTTCTCAACCTGTGGGTCGGGACCCCATTTGGGGTCGAACGACCATTTCACGGGGGTCGACAAACAACGCAGTCCACCATTTTTTCCCCCCTTTTCCTTAGCTGTGCTACTCCCTTTTATTCTATTGGCTTTTGAAAGCCAATAGAATAGACTCTCTTGAATAGAGTCTAATTCTATTGGCTTTCAAAAGCCAATAGGAATTGTCCAGGCTGTCTGTGCCCTGCTGAGCCCACCAAAAGTCCCATTCTGCAAATGGTGCTGTACCAATTGAGTAGTCCTCGACTTACGACCGGTTGGGGGTCGTGGCATTAAAAAGGTTGAGAACCTTTTTAATGCCGCGACCCAATAGAATAGAAGGGAGTAGCACAGCTAAGGAAAAGGGGAAAAAAAGATGGCGGACTGCATTGTTTGGTGACCCCCGTGAAATGGTCGTTCGACCCCAAATGGGGTCCCGACCCACAGGTTGAGAACCACTGATCTAGAATCATCAGTGGAGGAAGGCATGATCAGTTGCCCAAAATATGGGAATGACAAGTCTGTAGCAGGTTAGAGCTTCGAAACAATCCATAAGAAAGAAAAATTATCTGAGATCTATTTGCTAAAAGGATCAGGAATAGAATGGCATCAAACTGCATCAGAGAACTGAACAATGCTTATACAACTTAAATGTGGATTAACGACTCACTTTTTTCAGGGGATGTAAATAACTGCCTGATTTTATTTCATTCCATTCTAGGGATAATGGGATAATCCACTGAATGGTTTTTTTCCACTGGCTGTGTTATTATACCAAATCAATTTCAGCTGTTTCAAACCTTGTGCCTCCAGATACTTACTTAACTTAGCTCTGCATATATGGTTGTTTGGAAGGATTCTTTTTTTAAAAAAAAAATGTCATTTATAGTAGTATTCACATAGCAAATTCCATTCTTAGGGGGAATCAAATATGCTGGCACTCTTTTAAAATTAACTTGCTGCTTTATCTCTTGGGTTTAAAATCTTTAAATTCAGCCAAAATTCCAGACTAGCATTTTAAACTGTTTTAAACCTTGGATTATGTAGGAGCAAATCTCACTCCCACTCTTATCCCATCTGCAGATCCATGGTGGGATAAAAGTTAACAGGGAAAAAGTCTGATTCATGTTTGTTCTTCCCATGGGACGGGGGAATTGTTGGGGAAGGCAAATGAGGATTGAATGTGCTTATCCTGTTCCTGCTCTCAAGTCCACATCCAAACACAAATAATAATAATAATAATCAATCCCAAAACAACTGGAGCACCACTTGAACACCATTGGCATTGACAAATTCGCTATTAGTCAATTGCAAAAGGCGGCCTTACTAGGAACTGCTTCCATCCTGCGACGATATCTGTAATACCATCAAACATCCACATCTGCCTATCCCAGGTCCTGGGTAAGGACTTGATAGGTAGACAAAATGCCAAATCCAATCTGAACATCTGGCAGACTGTGCGATGATCCATAATAATAATAATGATAATAATAATAATAAACTTGAAAGGGACCTTGGAGGTCTTCTAGTCCAACCCCCTGCTCAGGCAGGAAACCCTATACCATTTCAGACAAATGACTGTCCAATCTCTTCTTAAAAACTTCCAGTGTTGGAGCATTCACCGCTTCTGGAGGCAGGTTGTTCCACTGGTTAATTGTTCTGACTGTCAAGAAGTTTCTCCTTAGTTCCAGGTTGCTTCTCTCCTTGATTAGTTTCATCCATTGACACAGTTGCTATGGTAATTAGTAGTTTACTCAAGGTCAATCACATAACAGCACACAAGGGATGGAAACAAAAACAGAGTCTCTGAAGAAGAAAAAAAGCTTACCTGAATAGTTGCTTTTAACAGGAGTACAGAGAGAAATCGAAATCTAGTCCAAAATTCTGAGAGCCATGTCAGGGTTGTCAGCCAGTCCTGAAGGGAGAATTCCAGTAGCAGTGTCCAAACAAACATCCCATACAAGTGTCAGAAATCAGACAGTTACTTTCAATAAGGGAACATGAATCAGGGCTGCCTCTTAAAGTAGATTGCAGGCAGTTGTCCCTAATCAAGATATTGATCCCTTTACAGTTGCACCTTGGTACTCAACTGCTTTGAAACTTATAAAATTTGCTTCTCAATGGATTTTGACATGAACATTTTGTTCCGGTACTCAGCATTTGTTTGGTAATGCAACACACAAGCTAGAACTTGTTTGTGCTGACCACTTTGTGACTCATTGTATTATTCCTTATGGGGGGGGATGTTTGGTACTCATTGTTTTTGATACTCCTCATGCTTCCCAGAACCAATTAACCAATTAAGCCTCAAATAATGTTTCTGTTCTGCTCTCTTCTCCACTCATATACCGTATTTTCCGGCGTATAAGACGACTTTCTATGCATGCAAATCACTCCGAAGTCGGGGGTCGTCTTATACGCCGAGTCGTCTTATACGCTGGAAAATACGGTAGTTGAAAAAGTAGTTGAAAATGAGCAGGTTAAAATATTGTAAAATTTGCAAATATAGACTGATGTCATCTTAAGTTCTTAGGAAGAACTGGATATATATGAAGGCCAGTGCCAGCTAAAGAACTGGCAGCAAAGACTTCACATTGTTGTGAACATTAATTTAATGTTTTTAATATAATACAATCTAATACAATATATTTAATATAATGCAATCTAAGTAATTTAATATAATTAATACAAGAAACTTTTTATTGCCTTTATTGGCTTCATTCCAATTCCATATCATTTCTCCTTGGAAATCATCCAAACAAAAATAGAGGAAGTTTTACAGCAGATAGCCACCAACCGTACGCTAATGCAAACTACTCATATTCTTACCATTAATATTTTTAAAGGAGCAATATTCACTACACAGAAATCTTGAGGAAAAAAAATCCCCTTAATTTGTGTTCTGTAAAAAAAAACAAAAAAACAACCAGTAATTGTGAAAAAAAAAACACAATTTCCTGAAATCTAACTGTATCTTTCCTAAGACTGAACTCCTGTTGCCATAAGTTGTTGTTGTTGTTGTTAATTGCGAAGTCATGTCTGACCCTTCGCGACCCCATGGACAATGTTCCTCCAGGTCTTCCTGTCCTCTATCATCTTCTGGAGTCCATTTAAGTTCACACCTTCTGCTTCAGTGACTCCATCTAGCCATCTCATTCTCTGTCGTCCCCTTCTTCTCTTGCCCTCCATCTTTCCCAGCATTAGGCTCTTCTCCAGTGAATCCTTCCTTCTCATTAGGTGGCCAAAGTATTTGAGTTGCATAAGTACTGACTGTAAATCACTGTATAAACACTGTCTATCTCAGAAAGACCGGCCCTAATAGAAAAATGCAATCATCATTACAAGTTTACATGTCAGAGATAAAGGCAAGAATAAATAATCAGATTCTAGAGGAGATACTGTGCACACAATTGTCTCTCTGGTTACTCTTCCTTGCCTAAGGCTGATATTTTAAACCCCAAATTGTGTTTAGAGTTCTTTTTCTCTCCCACATGTTAGCATTTTAGCCCGTAGCCTCTGATCCCTATGAAAAGTTTATGTGTATTAGGGAAGACTGGCACATAATAAATTTCCACCCTGAGTGGACAAAGGTACTGTCAGATCTTATCATCTTTAGAATGAAAGCAGGAGAGCTTGGCAAAAACTCACTTCTAATTAAATTTTACTCTCCATTGAACACTCTGCTCACTTTCATTGCTTCTGGCAAGGGGAAGGAGAGCCTGGAGTAAAATTTCCACCTCTAATAGCTGTGACGGTTGTCAGCATTTTAGTAAACAACCTCTCAACCTATCATCCCGTTGAAGGAATCCAGTTCTCTTCCTTGCACCTTCAGGCCTCTAGCTGAGCTCCTGCTGCTGTGGGTGAACCATCTTGATGAGCAACTCAAGCAAGAATTTCTCTATATCTGTCATTTCTTTGCTACAGGTGACCAGCCTGTGCAAAGGCATCAAGCATTAGAATGAGGAATTATGGATTTATAGGTGTCTGGCTACTTCTCCCAGACGTCTGCTATGCTTAAGCCCCTTCACTGCCAAGCACATCATGAATCAAGATTCACCCAGGGTTTCTCAAATGAGTTTTCATGACAAGAATGTGGAGTTAGAAAGCAGAAACTTGATAACTCAGATAGTAACACTCCAGCCTTCCATTGGATGGGGTCTTTTTGAAGTTACATCTCATTGTTTACATCTCATTTCCTTGGAGTAATGGAATAATAACAACAACAATAATAACAATAGAGTTGGAAAGGACCTTGGAGGTCTTCTAGTGCAGAGGTCCCCAACCCCCAGTCCGTGACCAGTAGCAGGCCGTGGCATGCCAGCAACCAGTCCGCACAAACAAGGAAAGCCCCATCCACAGGATGCAGGCAGCACATAAAACCATGCCCCATCTGGTCCGTGGAAAAACCTCTCTCCACATAACTGTTCCCTGGTGCCCAAAAAGTTGGGGACCTCTGTTCTAGTCCAACTCCCTGCTCAGGCAGGAAACCCTATACCATTTCAGACAAATGGTTGTCCAATCTCTTCTAAAACTTCCAGTGTTGGAGCATTCACAACTTCTGGAGGCAGGTTGTTCCACTGGTTAATTGTTCTCACTGTCAGGAAATTTCTCCTTAGTTCTAAGTTGCTTCTCTCTTCGATTAGTTTCCATCCGTTGCTTCTTCTCCTGCCTTCAGGTGCTTTGGAGAATAGCTTGACTCCCTCTTCTTTGGGGCAGCCTCTCAAATATTGGAACACTGCCATCATGTCACCCCTGGTCCTTCTCTTCATTAAACTAGACATACCCCATTCCAGCAACTGTTCTTTATATGTTTTAACCTCCAGTCCCCTAATCATCTTTGTTGCTCTTCTCTGTACTCTTTCTAGAGTCTCAACATCTTTTTTACATTGTGGATTCCAAGTGTGGCCTTACCAAGGCATTATAAAGCAGTATTAACACTTCACGTGATCTTGATTCTATCCCTATGAGAGACTATGTGTCTATTTATTAGACAATACATAATGGGATCCCATATCTACTGATAGTTAGCAGTAAAAGGAAACTAGGTCATCAAAGAACACGGTGGCTGAACAACATCAAAGCTGATGCCAGCCAAGTATAGAAAAACTCAAAGAAGTAGTGCAAGATTGTTTGATGTGGAGCGACCTGGCCCATCGAATTGCTGACCACTATGGACATCAAGAAGCTTTCACATATAATTGCCCCAGTGCTACCAGTCAAAAGATATTTCTCAGCTATTCCATATTATTCTGACAATAGGTTCTGACAGGATGGTAGAAGGACTGTATTTCTTTGCAGTCATCTGGGCATTAGCACTCTCTCTGAGAGCCATAAGAAAGGACCCTAAGAAAGGCTGAGTGCCAAAGAATTGAGGCCTTTGAACTCTGGTGCTGGAGAAGACTCCTGCGAGTCCCCTGGACTGCAAGGTGATCAAACCGGTCAGTGCTAGAGGAGATCAACTCTGACTGCTCTTTAGAAGGCCAGATCCTGAAGTTGAAACTCAAGTACTTTGGCCACCTAATGAGAAGGAAGGACTCATTGGAGAAGAGCCTAATGCTGGGAAAGATTGAGGGCAAGAGAAGAAGGGGACGACAGAGAATGAGGTGGCTGGATGGAGTCACTGAAGCAGTAGGTGTGAACTTAAACGGACTCCAGAAAATGGTAGAGGACAGGAAGACCTGGAGGAACGTTGTCCATGGGGTCGCAATGGGTCGGACACGACTTCGCAATTAACAACAACTGAGAGCTGTTGAGGCCACTTAGGGGTTTATCTGTGCTCTCAGGATCATCTGAATCAGAATACAAATCAAAGAATCTTTTATTCTTTGCTTTGCACAGGATAA
Source organism: Crotalus tigris (assembly GCF_016545835.1). NCBI lineage: Eukaryota > Metazoa > Chordata > Lepidosauria > Squamata > Viperidae > Crotalus > Crotalus tigris. The sequence continues at coordinate 294,836 of NW_024096723.1, forward strand.
AGCTGAAACTAACGGAGAAGAGACATTAAGCTAAGAGCAATTCCATGAGTCAGCAAAAGAAAAATCCCTCCAATACAATTTTTCGGATATTCAAAGGGAAACTTGAAGCTACGAAGTGAGAGCTTCATCGCTTCTTCCTTAGTTTCATTTTAGGCAGGAAGGAGCAATTTCAGCCGGCATCATCTCCTCCTCACAAAAAATATGGGGCGATGTTTGCCCTTTCTTCAATCTCTTTTCGATTTGGCTACCAGCTTCCAGGATGAGCTTCACATGGATGTTCCCAACCAGTCAAGGATCATAGAGTGAACGCCATTATGCAAGTGCACCACAAAATCAATCAGGTTTCTGGTCACCAGGGGGCAATTGAAACCGAGAACAATAGATGTGCTTTAACCTTTCGTTCGGACGTGCCCGAAATGAAAGAATTCGGTTCACGCAACTGTCTCTGTTTACCTTCACCCTTCATTACTGTGCTATTTCACTCTGCTAATTCATCTTTCCCATCCCCCCCTTCACCTTTCTGTCTCCTTTGTGTATGTACACATTATTGGTCCAGTGTTTGTGCTTCCATTACTGAGTAAATCAGCTAAGATAATGAGAGCAGTATCGTCTTTATGATTCATTGATTCCGAACTGTACCAGTTTGGTATTTTTCTATAAGAAAGAGAAGATAAACTATCTTTTTTTCGGAGGGGTTCCCTATTGATTGAAGAATAATATAAAAATATTGGCAGTATTAGTAGTCCTGCAATAAATAAAGAATCAACCTTCCCTTTTCTATTTTCCTTGCATGATGCCCCATTTTCCTTGTTCCAAAATGCCTCTGTGGAACTTCCTTTTTAACTGTATAAATGTCCTTCTCTTTAAACCTCAGGACTGCATCTTCCCACAAAACTAACAGGAAGGAGATTTAGAATATGTACAAAGGAGTAGTTATTCACACTGAACATAATTTTCCTATGGAATTCATTACCTCCAGATCTTGGAAGGTTTACTTTTTCTGATATTATTGTATTGTATTGTATTGTATTGTATTGTATTGTATTGCTTTGTATTGTATTGTATTGTATAATATTATTATAATCCTGCCTTTATTATTTTTACAAGTAAGATGGCAAACATAACCAACACACCTCCTTCCTTCTATTTTCCCCACAACAACAGTCCTGTGGGGTGGGTTGAGTGAGAGAAAATGATTGGCCATAGTCATCCAGCTGGCTTTTGTGCCTAATGTGGAACTAGAACTCACAGTCTCCTGGTGATTGGCCCATAGTCACCTAGTCAGGGCTTTCCTGCCTAAAGTGAGACTAGAATTCACAGTCTCCTGGTGATTGGCCCATAGTCACCTAGTCATGGCTTTCCTGCCTAAAGTGGGACTAGAACTTACTGTTTCCTGGTGATTGTCCCAAAGTCACCCAGCTGGCTTTTGTGCTTAATTGTGGAACTAGAACTCACAGTCTCCTGGTGTTTGGCCCAAAGTCACCCAGCTGGCTTTCATGGCCAAGGTGGGATTTGAACTCACAGTCTCCTGCTTTCTCATTTGATACCTTAACACTAAACAAAACTGGCTCTCCTAATCCTCATTCCAGATTTGGGTGGGTTGGTCATCAGAGGTAGAATCCGCCAGAAAGAAATGTTTCCTGTCCTGATATAGCAAAAGTCAAATAGAACTAGCCCTTCGTATCTTAATTTAATTTAAACAAAGTACTGTTCATTTCCTACAACTGGGTGAGGAAATGGAGGAATAACATCACCGGAACCAAAACTAAGGTGGGGATTAAATTCAGCAACCAGACTTCAGGGCAGATGTGCCTAATAATCAGAGAAAGCTGTCTTATTCCCCATCCTCACCACCCAAAAAAAAACATTGACCCTAGAAAGATAAATTACAATGAGCTGGATGCCTTACAAGGAAAAACTACTATTTCAATTGAAGCAGCAATTCTCATAGGCTCGAGACCTTTTTATGCATCGCACCACCATCCTCAAGGGTGAGTTTTTGCCCAGACCAGATAAGATTAAGGCTCATTTTTCATCCCTGCATGGCCAGGCTGAAGAGATTGCGTGGAGCTGGGGTTGTAGAAAAGAGCAGGAAGAACTGGAGGGGAGGAGTTAAATGCGTCATGAGTTTGGAGTCCTCAAATTGCCACAAGAGATCCAAGCCCTCTTTGAATACCTTTTATCTAGCACCAATTTAGCAGTATGCTTCAGCTGCCAAAAAAGCCAACACAGTGCTGGGCTGCATTAACAGAGGGATAGAATCAAGATCACATGAAGTGTTAATACCACTTTACAATGCCTTGATAAGGCCACACTTGGAATACTGCATCCAGTTTTGGTCACCACAATGTAAAAAAGGTGTTGAGACTCTAGAAAGTGTGCAGAGAAGAGCAACAAAGATGATTAGGGGACTAGAAGCTAAAACATATAAGGAACGGCTGCTGGAATTGGGTATTTATTTATTTATTTTTATTTATGAGACTTATATACCGCTTTAAGTGCAAGCATTCTCTAAGCGGTGTACACCAGTAAGCAATGTATATATATTTACATTGCCCCCAACAATCTGGGTCCTCATTTTACCTACTTCGGAAGGATGGAAGGCTGAGTCAACCTTGAGCCGGTGAGATTTGAACCACTGACCTGCTGAACACAGTCAGCTAAAGTGGCCTGCAGTACTGCACTCTAACTGCTGCGCCATCTTGGCTCATCATGTCTAGTATGAATAGTTTAATGTCTAGTTAAACTCAGTATCTCTAGTTTAAGGACATGATAGCAGTGTTCCAGTATCTCAGGGGCTGCCACAAAGAAGAGGGAGTCAAGCTATTCTCCAAAGTGCCTGAAGGCAGGACAAGAAGCAACGGATGGAAACTAATCCACGAGAGAAGCAACCCAGAACTAAGGAGAAACTTCCTGACAGTTAGAACAATTAACCAGTGGAACAACCTGCCTCCAGAAGTGGTGAATGCTCCAACACTGGAAGTTTTTAAGAAGAGACTGGACAGCCATTTGTCCAAAATGGTATAGGGTTTCCTGCCTGAGCAGGGGGTTGGACTAGATGGTAAGCTGTTGCAAGAAGATTGCACAGACTGACTAGAAGCAGCGGCAAGACAAAGTAGCAACAATGGTGCTATTATTATTATTATTATTATCATTATTATTATTATTAATCATCGCACAGTCAGCCAGATGTTCAGACTGGATTTGGCATTTTGTCTACCTATCAAGTCCTTACCCAGGACCTGGGATAGGCAGATGTGGATGTTTGATGGTATTACAGATATCGTCGCAGGATGGAAGCAGTTCCTAATAAGGCCGCCTTTTGCAATTGACTAATAGCGAATTTGTCAATGCCAATGGTGTTCAAGTGGTGCTCCAGTTGTTTTGGGATTGCACCCAAGGAGCCTATGACTATTGGTACTACCCTTGCTTGCTTTTGCCACAGTCTTTCTATTTCTATTTGTAGGTCTTTGTATTTTGTTATCTTCTCCAGTTCTTTCTCTTCTATTCTGCTATCTCCAGGCACTGCCACATCCACTATCCAGACTTTTTTGTCTTTCTTATCGACAATTGTTAAGTCTGGGGTGTTATGTTGCAGGTGCTTGTCTGTTTGAATTCTGAAGTCCCAGAGCAGTTTAATTTTATCATTTTCTATGACTTTCTCTATTTTATGATCCCACCAGTTTTTGCTTACAGGCAAATGATATTTTTTGCAGATCTTCCAATGCACCATTGTTGCTACTTTGTCATGCCGTGCTTGTAATCAGTCTGTGCAATCTTCTTGCAACAGCTTACCAAGTGGTCCACTGTTTCTTCAGCTTCTTTGCATAGGCGGCACTTACTGTCTGTTGCTGTCTTCTCAATTTTGACTTTGTATGCATTTGTCCTTAAGGCTTGGTCTTGTGCAGCCAGAATTAGTCCCTCGGTCTCTTTCTTCAATTTTCCTGCTCTTAGCCATTGCCAGGTTTTATTATTATCTGCTTTCCCAGCTATTTTTTTCATGTATTGGCCATGTAGTGCTTTGTCTTCCCATGCCTCTATTCTGTTCTTCATTTGGTCTTTCTTGTAGGCCAGTTTGGTCTCTCCAGTAGTTAGTAAGCCTTCCTGATATACTAATTTCAGTGCATCTTTATCATTTTTCTTCAGATATTCTTCCAAAGCCATTTTTTCTTCTTCAACCATCTTATGTACTTGTAGCATTTCACGCCCATCTATTTGCCTTGGTAGATAAAGTCTATCAATGTCACTGCGTGGATGAAGGGCATGATTCATTGTCATTATTTTTCTGGTCTGCCTATCCATTGCTTTTAGTTCTGCTTGAGTCCAGTCCACTATTCCAGCTGTGTACCTAATGACTGGATTGCCCAGGTGTTGATTGCCTTTATGGTATTTCCTCCATTGAGTTTGGACTTTAAGATCTTCTTCACTCTCTTGATGTATTCACCTCTAATCTTTTTCTTGACTTCAGTGTGCTTGATGTTGTCAGCTTGAAGGATACCCAAGTATTTGTAGTACTCTTCCTCATCCAGACTTTTAGTGTTATTTTCGTGGGGCATCTTGATTCCTTCAGTTTTCACTATTTTTCCTTGTTTGATAGTAAGTGTGGCACATTTGTCCAAGCCAAACTCCATTACAATATCTTGGCTATATATGCGGACAGTGTTGAGCAGCGATTCTATTTCAGATGATGTTTTTCCATACAGCTTCAGATCATCCATGTAAAGGAGGTGGGATAGTCTAGCAGATGTTTTTGATGTTTGATAGCCATGTCCTGAGTTATTCAGTATTGTTGACAGATGAAACAGTGCAATAACAAATAGTAATGGTGATAATGAATCTCCTTGAAATATTCCTCTCTTGATATTAACCTCTCCCAGCCTCTCACCATTGATCTGCAACTGTGTCTTCCATTGTGCCATCGATCTTTGCACAAATTTTCTGATGTTTCTACTGACTCCTGTTATTTCTAGGCACTTTATTATCCAATCATGTGGCAGAGAGTCAAATGCCTTTTTGTAGTCAATCCATGCCACATTCAGGTTGGTCTTCCTTCTCTTGCAGTTTTCCAAGATCATTTTGTCTATTAGGAGTTGATCTTTTGTTCCTCTGCTATTGGGGCGGTTTCCTTTCTGCTCAGGTGGAAAGAGATTGTTTTCAACTAGATGCTGTTGTACTGCATCAGCTACCACACCAGTTAGTAATTTGAAAGTTGTTGGTAAGCAGGTAATTGGCCTGTAGTTACCTGGTGTTGCCCCTTTTGCTGGATTTTTCATTATTAGGTAGGTTTTCCCAGTTGTTAGCCACTTTTCAATTTCTCCTCCTTGTAGTATATTGTTGAACTGCTTGGCAATGAGTGGGTGTATAACAGTTAGATGTTTCAACCAAAACCCATGCAGTTCATCTTCACCTGGTGCTGACCAATTTTTGATTTTCTTTGCTCTTTTTTCTACCATTTTTGTTGTTATTACTAGTTCTTTCATTTCAACTTCTGTTTTATTTGCATCCACCTCTTTTAACCAAGCCGCATCCTTGTTGTATTTCTTTGGGTTATCCCATATCTGCTTCCAGAACTGCACTGTTTCTTCCTTGTCAGGTACTGACTGATTCCTTGCAGTTTCTCCATTGATGGATTGGTAGAAACGTTTCTGATTGGATTGAAATTGGAGGTTCTGCCTATAGTTTGCAATTCGAGCTTCATATCTACTGATTTTCCTGGCTATAGCTGTTATTTGTTGCTTTATTATTTCCAGTGCTTCCTTGATCTTCCTTGTTTCTAAGTGGTATTTCTTGATTAGGTATTCTTTGGTCTTCTTGTTCTTCAGCTTCTTTTCTTTCATCTGTTCTAGCTTGCTTGCATGTGATCTTAACTTGCTGATCTTATTTTCTAGTCTAACCTTCCATTTTTCTGGTGCACTGTTTGTTTGTTTTTCTTTTTTGTTGATTTTGCATCCCAGGTATTCTGTTATAACTGCAGCTGTGCTGTACATTAGTTGGTTTGTTTCTTGCAGTGAATTGGTGCTTATACTTGATATTGCAGTATTATTATTATTATTGTTGTTATTATTTAGTGCTGAACATTAGTTGACCAGAACCAGTTGATGGGAAGTTTCATTTCTTTGATTCCTGAGTTGATTGCTTTAGAGAAGACGTTTCCCAACACTGTTTTACTAAAGGTAAAGGTAAAGGAAGGTAAATATGAGCTGGTTGCCAAATGACTGAATTTTGACCACATGACCTGGGGGAGGCTGCGGCTGTCGTAAGTGTGAAAAATAGGCATAAGTCACTTTTTCCAGTGCTGTTGTAACTTCAAACAGTCACTAAAGAAACTGCTGGAAGTCGAAAACTACCTGCATAGGCTTAACAAAACACTGCTGAAGATGTTAGCTAGCCTGGAAACAAAATATTCAGAAACCAACCCACAACTCAGAGAACGAACCTTCACCTTCATCCTATACCCGAGTTACAAATATTCACCACTATGGTAAAGGAAGGAGATGTAATGGCTCAACGGTTAGCTGACAGCTCAGGTTCAAGAGCCAAGACCTCTCAAAAAAATGGCGACCAGATGGTTTTTTTCTATGTCAAACAATATACATAACAACACAGGGAGATTTATTTGATGAGTCAAGAGCACGGACATGGAAGACAATTTGGCAAAGAAACAAAGCTAGAATAAGACTGAAGAAAATTGGGGCTTTGGCTTATTAGTGAGAACTAAAATAGAATATACTCAAATAGATAAATGTGTATTTTGAATACTAGATATTGTTATGAGTTGAGATAAAGAAAACTTTGGTCATTTAAAACTTGGAAGTATAAATATTAACAGTTAAACTTGAACATTGATTTGCTTATAAAGGTTAAATGTAAAGGTAATTAAGATACATATAAGCTAAAAATTTATTGATGAATGAAAAAGCCAAGGGCTGTGCAGTGGGGTGAGCTCCCCGTTCCTTGCTCCAGCTCCTGCCCAGCTATCAGTTCAAAAGCATGCAAATGTGAGTAGATAAATAGGTACCACTTTGATGGGAAGATAACAACATTCTGTGTACCTCAGCATATAATCAAGCTGGCCACATGACCACAGAAGTGTCTTTGGACAATGCTGGTTCCCTCACCTAAGAAATAGAGATGAGCCCTAACTTTCTGTTGCTAAGTGAGACATTTGTTCAGTGAATTTTGCCCCATTTTACGACCTTTCTTGCCATAGTTGTTAAGTGAATCACGGAAGTGAATCTGGTTTCCCCCTTGACTTTACTTGCCAGAAGGTCACAAAAGGGGATCAAATGACCCCCCCAAGATGCTGCAACCATTGTAAATATAAGCCCGTTGCCAAGTGTTCGAATTTTGATCACATGACCATGGAGATGCTGCAACGGTCATAAGTGTGAAAAATGGTCACAAGTCCCTTTTTTTCCATGCCATTGTAACTTCGAACTGTCACTAAGTGGCTGGACTCTACACCAGACATGTTAAACACAAGGCCCGGGGGCCGGATGCGGCCTGCGAAGTGGTTTCATGTGACCTGAGAAGCCATCCTGGAAACAATGAGGGAACGGCCCCCACTGCCTTGGCCCTGGCCCAGGCCAGCTGGGAGCCAATGTACAATTTTGTGGTGGCCACCTTGGCACTAGCCCCAGTGGACCATGTCTTGGCACTTGCCCCGGTCCCACCCCCTTCTGCCAGAGACCCTCAGATCTGTCCCACTTCTGCCCAGGCCCCCATAGGCACCCTTGATGCGAATGATGTAGAACTGGTCACGCCCACCCAGTAGGCCACACCCACTCCATCCACACCCACCCAGTAGGTTGCACCCACTCTGGCCACACCCACCCGCCCCCCCCAGGGCAACCGCAATGCTAATGCAGCCCTCAGTGAAATTGAGTTTGACACCCCTGCTCTACACCGTACCTGATCAGTGTCCTTATCACCCATGGAGCAAAGCTGCCAATTGATCATTGTTTTAATTATAACACAGGGTTTATGCTTGCCGATTATCACTGTTTATTCCGTCTCATTTTTCGAAGAAAGAGGGATCAAAGAGGGAAAGAACGAAATGGGTGTCGGCATTTCTTTCAACGTTGACATCTTCCCACCTGCCTGCTTGTAAATCTGGATTCAGATTTCTGGAATCTGTCCTTACGAAATTTAATGCAAAGGGTTCTTCCACCTGTGTTCCCGTCTGATTGCCCTTCCTTAAAACTATAATTCTATATTAAATATTATAGAATCGGAAAAGGCGCCGAAAAAGGGCAAGCAGCGTGATTTGTGGGCCGGAGATGCTTCCCCAAAGCGGGAGGGAAACTAGTAGTTTGGAGTGGAAGACAGTAAGGGAGACGTGACAGAAGGATGTAAAAGGATGCACAGCATAAATCATGCAGATGGAGAGGAGGGTTTTTTTTCCCATCCCTTTCTCACAATGATTGAACTCAAGGTCATCCATCAGAAGGCAGCCCCAGAAAAAGGAAGTGCTGTTTTACACAGTGCATAGTTAAACTGTGAAATCTGCTGCCAGCATTTGGAATGGTGGGGGCAGACAATTTGGGAGGGGAGGAGGAGAAGAGGGCTGGGTGGCTTTGTGAAGGATCGACTTCTTGGTGGTTATTCGTTTTACTGTCTCCAGAATCCATGGCAGCAGTTCTTAAATATCACCTGCAGAAAAGCAGTGGGGAAGAAGGTTAGGCCTAAACTGAAGGGGTCAAGCTATTCTCCAAAGTAGCTGAAGGCAGGACAAGAAGCAACGGATGGAAACCAATCAAGGAGAAAAGCAACCTAGAACTAAGGAGATATTTCCTGATAGTGAAAACAATTAATCAATGGAATGACTTGCCTCCAGAAGTTGTGGGTGCTCCTACACTGGAGGTTTCTAAGAGGAGATTGGACAGCCATTTTTCCGAAATGGTGTAGGGTCTCTTGCTTGAGCAGGAGGTTGGAATAGAAGACCTCCAAGGTCCCTTCCAACTCTGTTATTCTATGTCACTGCATATCAGGGAATGGATGTGTCCATCGTTTAGAGATAGTTGCATGGCTATTGCATTTATACTATGTTTATATCTTCTCCCATTGTCAGCAAGTCGCTTCTCTAGCTGCTCCATTTTGTCATTTCAATTGGCCTTTTCCTGCCTCCCAACTGGAAGTCAGATCAACCCATCGGCATGCAGGACATGCATCCCCACACAACACGTAGTTGAGATTTGGGAGGTGCTCATCTGCAACCCAGTTGCAATGTATGGCTGTGAAAGTTGGACCATAAGAAAGGCTGAGCGCCAAAGAATTGAGGCCTTTGAACTATGGTGCTGGAGAAGACTCCTGCGAGTCCCCTGGACTGCAAGGCGATCAAACCGGTCAGTGCTAGAGGAGATCAACCCCGACTGCTCTTTCGAAGACCAGATCCTGAAGTTGAAACTCAAGTACTTTGGCCACCTAATGAGAAGGAAGGACTCATTGGAGAAGAGCCTAATGCTGGGAAAGATTGAGGGCAAGAGAAGAAGAGGACGACAGAGAATGAGGTGGCTGGATGGAGTCATTGAAGCAGGAGGCGTGAGCTTAAAGGGACTCCAGAAGATGGTAGAGGACAGGAAGGCCTGGAGGAACGTTGTCCATGGGGTCGCGATGGGTCGGACACGACTTCGCAACTAACAGCAACAACAACATCTGCAACCATCTGTAACCTATCCTTGCATAAACCCCTTCACAACATAGGTATGCATCAGTGCCTACTTGTCTATGAAGATTCTCCATCATCCAGGTCATGGCTGTCCCAAAAGTGCTTTTTCCCAAAAGGCAGCTGGACTTTCTTGGTTTTTTTTTTTCCTTTGCAAACATTTCACATCTCATCCAAGGAGCTTCTGCAGTTTTTCAGAGACAATATATGGCAAAGGAGGGAAGTTAATTCCATACTTCTCAGCCGTGGCCTAATATATTGTCTTCAAGTTCACATTCAAAGGGATCTCTTCCCTCAGGCTCATGAAATGGAGCTGTAATCCTGCCGCCAATGGTGCAGGATTTATTTTGTAGCATGTTTTAAGTCCCAAGCAATAAGAGATTTCCCGTTTCCCCCCCCCCCCATGCTGCTCTCAGTCTACTGTTGAAAGAAAAATCTTCACCAGGGTCCAGTCCAAGCCGGGAATAAACAAAATGGAGGCTGCTTTAGAAAGAAGATTGTAGTTTATTGAAGAGGAGAGCCAGACAGAAAGATGGCTCTGGGGGGAAAAACTGACCACATGTATCAGGGAGTGATGGGCTTTTATACCTTCTGGGGCTCTTGAGGTTGTTTCCTGTTCCTGTTTGAGGCTTTATATTTCCTGTATCATGTACTTTGACCTGAGTCTAAGTGTGCCCTTTTGGTATTGGTGAGTTAATCTTATTATGTCTCCTGTGCTTAGAATTTGGGTGAGGGTATGTAGATTTTAGGGGTCTTTGTCTTCCTAATAGCTTCCTGGCTCCAACCTTCCTGAATGGATTATTATATCTGCATTTCTAAAAGCTGGCCTCTGCCTAGTTTCTGCTTGGGGGGAGAGGGGCTGGGGCTGGTTTCTGGGGACTGGTTTCTGCCTTTTTTTTTTTTTTAGATCTTCTCCATTATTCCTTTGGGGAAATATATTCTGCCTTTTTAATATTCCCCAAAATATTTCTATCGCTGGATTCTTCCCACACTACAAAGACACAATTAGGAGATTTGCAACAGTGAGAACAAATGGTGCAATTTTGAGTTTTGTGGCGCAGTTGTGGACACAGCCCACACAAGTCTCCCCTTGTGACTGTGGAATCTGGCTTTGCTCTTGAATCTTTGCACTGCCAGCCAAGACCTTATGCCATGCACTTTGGTGGCGTCTTCTCAAGATGTACTGTGAATGCGTACGTATTTGCTCTGTTTGTTAACTCTGGGGATGCTTGCTAACACTGAGGCATCCAGAAAGACGATTGCTTGACGATGCAATTAACACTTAGCAGAAGGCCCCTCTTTGCAAAAAGGACAAAAATATGTCTCACACAACAGATGTTGGTGCAGCTACAACAGTCTTCATTTAGAAGGGAAGGGAAAGGAAGAAGGGGAAGATAGCAAGGGAAGGGAAGGGAAGGGAAGGGAAGGGAAGGGAAGGGAAGGGAAGAAGAGAAGAAGGGAAGGGAAAATGGGAAGAAAAGAAAAAGAAAAAGGAAGAAGAGAAAAGAAGAAAAAGGAAGAAGAGAAGAAGGGAAAAAAGGGAAGGGAAGAAAGGAAGGGAAGAAGGGAAGAGAAAGGAAGAAGGGAAGAACCCTACAATTGTTGTATATTTTAAAGATTCCATGGCATTTTATGAATAACAATGCCTTTCTCCTAGTGCAGGCTTAGGCAACCTTGGCTCTTTTATGACTCGTGGACTTCAGCTCACAGAATTCCAGAGCCAGCGTGGGTGAAACTTTGAGTCCTTCATGATTCCTGGACTTCAACTGCCAGAATTCCTGAGCCAGCCATGCTGAGGGGAAATGGAGAGGTTGCCATGCTGAGCCATGCTGGCTCAGGAATTCTGGGAGTTGAAGTCCACGAGTCATAAAAGAGCCAAGGTTGCCTACCCCTGCCCTAGTGAATGGTACAGTTATGAGTTTTGCACAACTTAAAAGGCTCCAGAGCCAGTGTGGTGCAGTGGCTGAAGTGTCAGGCTAGAAACCAGAAGACAGTGAGTTCTAGTCCTGCTTTATTTACGGTATCAAGCCAGCTGGATGTCCTAGGGTCAATCACAACAGCAGACACACACACACACACACACACACACACACAAATACACACACACACACAAACACAAAGACTCCAGTATACAGAGTAAAAAAAGTTTGAACTAGGAAGACAGAAAGCTTGCACAGATCTAGCCAGAAGGAAGCTCCACTAGTTTTTATGGGTTAAAATCCTATGTATACCTGTATAGAAAATCTGCTGTTTCCTTCCTCATTTAGCAACTGACTCATTTAGAAACTATTTGCAGTTACAACGACGATGAAAAAGATGTTCTGTGACTGATCCTCCCATTTACGACCTTCGCAGGTATGCAAAGCAAAGGAAAGCTGAGGTAAGATCGTAAGCACAGTTGCGGTTTCCCTTAGTGGTCGCTTCACTTTATGACCAAGTTACCAGTCCCAATTTTGGTCACTAAATGAGAACAATCTATACAGGTAATCCTCAGGTCATTTAGTGAGCGTTTAAAGTTACAAAGGCACTGGGAAAAGTGACTTATAGGCCCATTTTTCACACTTACGACCATTGCAGCATCCCCGTGGTCATGTGATCAAAATTCGGATGCTTGGCAACTGACTTGTATTTATGACGGTTGCTTTGTCACGTGATCCCCTTTTGTAACAGTCTGACAAGCAAAGACAATGGGGAAGCCAGATTCACTTAACAACCATGTTACTGCGGTGATTCTCTTAACAACCGTGACAAAAAAGGTCATAAAATGGAGCAAAACTCACTGAACACATTTCTCACTTAACAACATAAAGTTTGGGCTCAGTTGTGGTTGCAAGTCGAGGACAATCTATGTCAGCCCACTTAATTCAGTGAGACCTTTTTCTAAACTGGCAGCTAATACATTTATCCTTACAGGCATCCAGTGCAACCGGCAATACAGCAATGCAAAAACTACAAGCTATGCATCAACCGTGTGGTTGTCATCAGAACACAGTGCTGCATTTTCTGTTGTTTGTCCTTCCTGCCCACCCCACCCCATCTCCACCCCCGCAGACACCCAGGCCTGCTCTTTCTGTCCCCGAAGTGAAGGAAAACGTTCGTCTCTGCCCACAGAGAGAAATTTAATTGGGCAGACCTTTTACAAAAATTCACAAATTGGAAGCCTTTCCTGACTCGCTTTTTCTCTCCGTTTGGTGGCATTTCACGTGAATTAAATTTATGACTTCATTAACCTGGAGAATGGCATCAGCAGTTGTTCCTTCATCTCACGGTTTTATTTCCTGGTGGCTCTCTGTTACAGTCGGGGGAGTCAATTTTTTTTCTTTTTTTACGTAAGTTCATTTTCCTTGCCTACCGTGAAGGGAAATATCCCAGAATACAGAATAACAGAGTTGGACGGGACCATGGAGGTCTTCTAGTCCAACCCCCTGTTCAATCAGGAGACTCTATACCAGTGGTGGCGAACCTATGGCACGCGTGCCAGAGGTGGCACTCAGAGCCCTCTCTGTGGGCACGCGCGCCATGCCCTGGAGATGGCAACTGTCCCTCTTTAACCAGCCGCCCGCTAACTCGCCGAGGTCCCACATGGCTGGATGCATCCCAGCACCCTCTGTGTGCGGGGCCAATGATGTCAGGCAGCAGCCGCCCCGCCCCTGCCTCACCTTGCCTTGTGACAATGGGATCCCCACCCTGCCTTGCCTTACCCCACAGGACAAGCCTCCTGCCCACTGCCCCACCTGCCAGAGACCCCCTGGATCTCCCCCAAGCCTGCCCAGCCCCCATAAGCATCCCTCCCCATGAGCAACATCGAGGGATCACGCCGACCTTGGCCACACCCACCCAATTTTCCATGACCACCACAGCCACGCCCACCCACTGGGCCACGCCCTCCTGGCACCCGGCGATAAATAAGTGGGTTTGGGGTTGTAGTTTGGGCACTCGGTCTCTAAAAGTTTCGCCATCACTGATCTATACCATTCCTGACAAATGGTTGTCCAGTTTTTTCTTAAAAATCTCCAGTGATGAAGCACCTACAACTTTTGAAGGCAAGCTGTTCCACTGATTAACTGTCCTCACTGTTAGGAAGTTTCTCCTTAATTCCAGGAGAAATAATAATAATAATAATAATAATAATAATAATAATAATAATAATAATAATAGTAGTAGTAGTAGTAGTAGTAGTAGTAGTAGTAGTAGTAGTAGTAAAGTTGGAAGGGACCTTGGAGGTCATCTAGTCCAAACCCCTGCTCAGGCAGGAAACCCTACACCATTTCGGACAAATGGCTGTCCAGTCTCTTCTTAAAAACTTCCAGTGTTGGAGCATTTACTGCTTCTGGAGGCAGGCTGTTCCACTGATTAATTGTTCTCACTGTCAGGAAGTTTCTCCTTAGTTCTACGTTGCTTCTCTCCTTGATTAGTTTCCACCCGTTGCTTCTTGTCCTGCCTTCAGGTGCTTTGGAAAATAGCTTAATTCCCTCTTCTTTATGGCAGCCCCTGAGATATTGGAATACTGATATCATGTCCCCCCTTGTCCTTCTCTTCGTTAAACTAGACATACCCAATTCTAGCAACCGTTCCTTATATGTTTAGCCTCCAGTCCCCTAATCATCTTTGTTGCTCTTCTCTGTACTCTTTCTAGAGTCTCAACATCTTTTTTACATCGTGGTGACCAAAACTGGATGCAGTATTCCAAGTGTGGCCTTACCAAGGCATTGTAGAGTGGTATTAATACTTCACGTGATCTTGATTCTATCCATTGTTTCTTGTCTTGCTTTCTGGTGCTTTGGAAAATAAGTTGACCCCCCCCTCTTCTTTATGATAGCTCCTCAAATACTGGAACACTGCTATCATGCCCCCCCTAGTCCTTCTTTTCTCTAGACTGGCCATATCCAATTCCCGCAACCGTTCTTCATATGTTTTTATCTCCAGGCCTTTAATCATCTTAGTTGCTCTTCTCTGCACTCTTTCCAAACTTTCAACATCTATTTTGTAACGTGGTGACCAAAACTGGATGCAGTATTCCATGTGTGGCCTTACTAGGGTTTTGTAAAGCGGTACTAATTCTTCATGTGATTTTGATTCTATGCGGGCACCCATATGGATATTTAAGGAATATTTACCAGGAAGTATATATTAAATGTTTCTGCATTTAATATGCAGATAGAAGGATTGATAATTGACCATGTGGTCTTGATTTAGGCTGGATGGTTATTCCCATGTCATTAAATCATTGTATGCTTACAGTATATGTCTTGAGTCCTTGTCCAATTACATGATAGAATTTAACTGATTGCAGAAAAAGAAGGTTTTGGCCAAGAGTACATTTCTTTGAATGCTATGCAGAAATGTCAACCTCTGCTTTTTATTTCTCATAGGAAGTAGCAAACCTGATCAGTTTGGCCTTGACCCCCTGATTTAGCAGTTGCAAAAGCAGATGGTGCCTCCTTTATAGCTAGTCTCACAATAGGCAATAAACCAGTGTGAAGTCTATCACAGCCAGGAAAGCTGGAAGAGACAACAACTGGGGGCTGGGACTTGGCAACCAAATGGAGACCTGCAGGAAATGTACGTTTTCAGGAAGCAACTTGACTTTCTTGTTTTTTCTTTGAAGAAGTTTCGCTTCTCATCCACGAAGCTTCTTCGGTTCTGACTGGATGGTGGGGAATGGAAGGATTTATACTCCTCACAGACAGCTGGTCTGAGAGCCGTTGAGGCCTCTTCAAAGAAAAAACAAGAAAGTTCAGTTGTCTCTTGAAAAAGCATCTTTGGGATAGCAATAATAATAACAACAACAACAACAACAATAATAATAATAAGCAAAGGTAGTACCAATAGTAATAGGCGCCTTGGGTGCAATCCCAAAACAACTGGAGCACCACTTGAACACCATTGGCATTGACAAATTCGCTATTAGTCAATTGCAAAAGGCGGCCTTATTAGGAACTGCTTCCATCCTGCGATGATATCTGTAATACCATCAAACATCCACATCTGCCTATCCCAGATCCTTAGTAAGGACTCGATAGGTAGACAAAAATGCCAAATCCAGTCTGAAAATCTGGCTGACTCTGCAATGAATAATAATAATAATAATAATAATAATAATAATAACAACAACAACAACAACAACAATGTTGGAAGGGACCTTGGAGGTCATCGAGTCCAACCTCCTGTTCAGGAAGGAAACCCTACACCATTTCGGACAAATGGCTGTCCAGTCTCTTCTTAAAAACTTCCAGTGTTGGAGCATTCACCACTTCTGGAGGCAGGCTGTTCCATTGGTTAATTGTTCTCACTGTCAGGAAGTTTCTCCTTAATTCTACGTAGCTTCTCTCCTTGATTAGTTTCTATCCGTTGCTTTTTGTCCTGTCTTCATGCGCTTTGGAGAATAGCTTGACTCCCTCTTCTTCGTGGCAGCCCCTGAGATATTGGAACATGGCTATCATGTCCCCCCTCGTCCTTCTCTTCATTAAACTAGACATACCCAATTCCAGCAGCCGTTCCTTATATGCTTTAGCCTCCAGTCTCCTAATCATCTTTGTTGCTCTTCTCTGTGCTCTTTCTAGAGTCTGAACATCTTTTTTACATCGTGGTGACCAAAACTGGTTGCAGTATTCCAAGTGTGGCCTTACCAAGGCCTTGTAAAGTGGTATTAACATTTCTCGTGCTCTTGATTCTATCCCTCTGTTAATGCATGAGCTGGATGACTGAGAATCTCTATAGACTTGTGGCTATGCACTTTGGGATGAACACCCTTTGAATGGTGCGGGAGGATGAACAGATTTCCAGAGAAAGAGTTGCAGACTACAGCAACCATTGGCGCTTCGGTTTGAGATGCAGACAACACAGACTCATCCCCAACAGTCTGTGTGCCTGTCTTCAACAGGGAAGGGACCCAGGGCAGACAACATCCAGCAGCCAAGAAGACTCCACACCCATTTGCACCACTCAGGTGACCCTGAGGACACAGATAAACCTCCAGGTGGCCTCAACGACCCTCTAAAAGAAGGCAAATGACCAGCTGTCTGCAAGGAGTATAAATCCTTCCATTCCCCACCATCCAGTCAGAGCTGAAGAAGCTTCTTGGATGAGAAGTGAAACGTCTTCAAAGGAAAAACAAGAAAGTCCAGTTGCCTCCTGAAAAAAAAACACCTTTGGGAGAACCATGACCTGGTTGACTGAGAACCTCCATAGACTTGCAAGAAATATAGTTTTTCAAACAAAATGCAGCTCTTCAGAAGGCCGTGATCTGAGGGCTAGCATATTTGGGCTACAAAAATATGGACCACCAAGTTTTCATAAAAATCTCGGGGTTGTTGCTCTTTGTGAAAACTTCTCCTCCAAACCTAGCACTGCACTGGCTACTCTAGGGCTATCTCTGCTCTCATTCAGGTAGTCCTCAACTTATGACAGTTCATTTAGCGACTGTTCAAAGTTACAACGGCACTGAAAAAAAAGTGACATACCGTGTGACCGGTTTTCACACAACTGTGGCAGCATCTCCATGATCAAGTGATCAAAATTCAGACACTGGGCAGCTACTCGTATTCATGACGGTCGCAGTGTCCCTGGGTCACGTGATCCCCTGTTGTGACCTTCCGACAAGCCAAGTCAATCAGGGAAACCAGATTCACATAACGACCGTGTTACTAACTTAACAACTGCAGCCGTTCACTTAACAAGTGTGGCAAGAAAAGTCATGAATCAGAATCAGAATGGAGCTGGAAGGGACCTTGGAGGTCTTCTGGTCCAGCCCCCTGCTCAAGCAGGAGACTCTATGTCTCTGTGTGGCTGTCTTGTCCTTTCTTAAGAACCTCAAGGGATGAAATGGGACAAAATTCACCTAACAACTGTCTCATTTAGCAACAGAAATTTGGAGCTCAGTTGTGGTCATGAGTCAAGGGCTTGGGTTTGGCTAGTGCAGGGGTAGGCAACCTTGGCTCTTTTATGACTCGTGGACTTCAACTCCCAGAATTCCTGAGCCAGCCATACTGAGGGGAAAGGAAGAGGTTTCCAAGTTCAGCCATGCTGGCTCAGGAATTCTGGGAGTTGAAGTCTACGAGTCATAAAAGAGCCAAGGTTGCCTACCCCTGGGCTAGTCTAAAGAAAAGAAGAAATAGGGGAGACACAGTAGCAATGTTCCAGTATCTGAGGGGCTGCCACAAAGAGGAGGGGGTCATGTTATTCTCCAAAGCACCAGAGGGAAGGACGAGAAACAATGGTTGGAAACTGATCAAAGAGAGAAGCAACCTGGAATTAAAGAGAAACTTCCTAAGAGTGAGGACAATTAACCAACGGAACTGGTTGCCTCCAGAAATCGTGGGCGCTCCATCACTGGAGATTTTTAAGATGTTAGACAGTCACTTGTCTGAGATGTTATAGGTTCTCCTACTTAAGCGGGGGTAGGGGGTAGGGGGCTGGACTAGAAGACCTCCAAGGTCCCTTCCAGCTCTATTCTATTCTAAAGACTACCTGTATTAAGAAGCTCCTGATAGCTTGTAAGAAATTTGGGTATCAACTTCCTTGCTATGTATGCTTTTTATACTGCGCTTTAAACCTGTTTCCTGAGCTAATAATAAAGCTTAAAATCCCTTTGTTTACCAGTGTGCTTATTATCTCTGGATTAAAAAAAAAAAACAATTGCCTGGGCAACAGATCACTTGGCAAAACATAACATCATCCATCTGGGCCACCCATCAAATCTGAGACCATTGAAGGTGAAAAACTACGATGACAATTTTAGGGTTTCCCCACCACCACCTCTGGACCTCCACTACCACCACCACCCCCCAAAAATTAGAGACTTTCCTATGGGGTAAAAAAAAAAAAGTTGTCTACCAAAAAAAAAAGTGAATATTTTCAGCTTAGACATATTTAACATTTTTTTAATTGCTTCATTCTTCATGGCTGCACAAAGAACCCTGTGAAATAAACCTTTTAACTCTTAACATAGTTTTTTTGTCTTCTGGGTAATGAACCATATGTGAAGACATCTGTACTGCCTGCATTTCACGGACATTAATTAGAAAGAGGATAGGGTTGTTTTTTTTATGACTTCTGGGACAAAAGGGGAAAAACATAACATCAAAAGGAACTGTGAATAACAAGGAAAAGGGTCCTATGTATCCTTTCCGTAGTAAATTTTTAATGGATGGTGCCTTTGGTCATTCGTCAGTTTTTGCACAGAGGAATGTCTGGAAAAAATATAAGGGTTTATATTTATAAAGGTTTTGCTGAATTTGGAGGGCTTTTTTTTTCAGATTGTCAATATGTTCACCTTGCGCTCGCTCTCTCTCTCTCTCTCTCTCTCTCTCTCTCTCTCTCTCTCTCTCTCTCTCTCTCTCTCTCTCTCTCTCTCTCTCTCTCTCTCTCTCTCGTCTCCGCTAAGCAGGACTTTTCATCCCAGACAATGGATGCCAGTCAACGCCATGACTATGAACCAAATAAGAGAATAAACTATACCAGAATAATGTACGGAGTCCTTGGTGCCCTCTGAGCTGGGTGGTTTTCTTGCACACGTTTCATTACCTGGCTAGGTAACATTATCAGTGCTAGTGAGTTTGGAGCTTGCGCCCCTGTTTATATATAGTAGCTTGTCCTGCCAGTACCCTATTCAAGAAATTGAGCAGGCAAATAATCAAGCAGACAAACAATCCATCAGAAAACAATACCTTAATCAAGGAACTATCAAGGGGAAAAAAACCACACCTCCATCAATATTGGCGGGGCACGCTAAATTAACAACAATGCAACTTCTTCTGAGGTATGTGGAACAAGGTAGACAGTCCCAGGCTTATTATGAAGGAAAGATATCCCCAATTCAGTCATGTTCAATTCTCAGAGACTGCCTAGACAAGTCCCTGCAATTTTCTTGGCAAAGATCTTCAGAAGTGGATTGCCATTGTCTTATTCCTAGAGCTGAGAGATAGTGGCTGGCTCAAAGTGACCCAGCTGGCTTCATGCCCAAGGTGGGACTAGAACTCACTGTCTCTTGGTGATTGGTCCAAAGTCACCCAGACATCTTTCATGTGTAAGGTGGGACTAGAACTCACTGTCTCCTGGTGATTGGCCCAAGTCACCCAGATGTCTTTCGTGTGTAAGGTGGGACTAGAACTCACTGTCTCCTGGTGATCGGCTCAAGTCACCCAGATGTCTTTCATGTGTAAGGTGGGACTAGAACTCACCATCTCCTGATTATTGGTCCAAGGTCACCCAGATGTCTTTCATGTGTAAGGTGGGGCTAGAACTCACTGTCTCCTGGTGATTGGCTCAAGTCACCCAGATATCTTTCATATGTAAGGTGGGACTAGAACTCACTGTCTCCTGGTGATTGATTCAAAGTCACCCAGACATCTTTCATGTGTAAGGTAGGACTAGAACTCACTGTCTCCTGGTGATTGGCTCAAGTCACCCAGATGTCTTTCATGTGTAAGGTGGGACTAGAACTCACCATCTCCTGGTGATTGGTCCAAGGTCACCCAGATGCCTTTCATGTGTAAGGTGGGGCTAGAACTCACTGTCTCCTGGTGATTGGCCCAAGTCACCCAGATGCCTTTCATGTGTAAGGTGGGACTAGAACTCACCATCTCCTGATTATTGGTCCAAGGTCACCCAGATGTCTTTCATGTGAAGGTGGGGCTAGAACTCACCGTCTCCTGGTGATTGGTCCAAGGTCACCCAGACATCTTTCATGTGTAAGGTGGGACTAGAACTCACTGTCTCCTGGTGATTGGCCCAAATCATCCAGATGTCTTTCATGTCTAAAGTGTGACTAGAACACACCATCTCCTGGTTTCTAGCCTGATGCCTTAACCTCTAAAACAAATTGGCTTTCATATGCCTAGTAAGTGATAATAAATGCAACAGGTAAGAGGTTTTTTTTTATTCTGAATAAAGACACTTTTAAACCAAAGACATTTCTACCTAGAGTTGAAGCAGAATGGGTGTAGGGAGGGGGTCAAAAAGTCAAAATGACAGCCATAACCATCAACACTGTAGCCCTTAACATGTAACTGGTCAACCAGTTATAATAAGAGGTGCTGATTGTTCCTCTTCTAAACATAACTTTGTTGTTGTTGTTAGTTGCAAAGTCGTGTCCGACCCATCGCAACCCCATGGACAACGTTCCTCCAGGCCTTTCTGTCCTCTACCATCTTCTGGAGTCCATTTAAGCTCACGCCTACTGCTTCAGTGACTCCATCCAGCTGAAACTATGTCTAAAGTTTTAGCATTACCTTTTTGTGATTAACTTTTGGCACTACAGATAGACCTCAACTTATCATCACAATTGAGCCCACAATCACTGTTGCTAAGCGAGACAATTGTTAAATGAGCGTTGCCCCCCTTTACAACCTTTCTTGCCACAGTTGTTAAGGGAATCACTGCAGATGTTAAGTCAGTTGTTAAGCGAACCTGCCATCCCCGTGGATTTGACGTCAGAAGTTCACAAAAGTGGATCACGTGACTCCAGGACACTGTAACCATCATAAATATGAGTCAGTTGCCAAGCATCTGAATTTCGATGACATGACCACGGGGATGCTGCAACGGTTGTAAGCGTGAAAAATGGTGGTCGTGAGTGTGAAAAGCAGCCATAAGTCACTTTTTTCAGTGCCGTGGTAATTTTAAATGGTCACTAAATGAATTGTTGTAAATCAGGGACTACCCATATCTTGTTGGTTTCCTAGTGATGAAAGATTTCAAATGGCAGGTGACATTTTTTGAAGCACGGAAGATCTTTCCACACAACCATCCATTTCGTCCAGTTCTTTCAGCTTTCCAATTTAATAAACTCTCCAATTCTCAGGCTGGTTTTCAATTGAAAAAAAAGAAAACAGGCATTAAAAAAAAGAAAAAGTGAATATTGGTACAACACACGGTTTCTATTAACCTTGCAAACAGACCCCTGCAAGTGAGTCATTCGGAATTCAAACCGAGCGCTAAAGATTCTTTCCCGCATCACGTTTGTCACACGCGCCATTTCTGAGGTAAATATTGGGGATTTGGGGACAGAAGTAAATAGACTCAAAATCCAGTGGTGGGATTCAAATAGGTGAACAACTGGTTCTCTGTATGGATGCCGCTTCCGGAAGTCCATTCTGGGCCTGGGCAACAAAAAATTAGCTACTGGTTCTGCCAAAATGGTGCGAACTGGCTGAATCCCACCACTCTATCTATCTGTCTGTCTGTCTGTCTGTCTATCTATCTATCTGTCAGTCAATCATCTATCTATCTATCTATCTATCTATCTATCTATCCAGTGGTGGGATTCAAATATGTGAACAACCGGTTCTCTGTGTGGATGCAGCTTCCAGAAGTCTGTTCTGGGTCTGGGCAACAAAAAATTAGCTACCGGTTCTGCCGAAGTGGTGTGAACCGGCTGAATCCTACCACTGCTCAAAATCCAAAATGTCTTGTGATTAGAACATACTTGGAGGTATAAAGCTTTTTTTTTGCTGTGAAACTATACAACAGAATTGCCTTCCTAATGAAACAGAGAAGTCTCAAGACTCATAATTACAATACTTCTAAATCACATCAAATTTTCCTCTGGGATAGGAGAGCCAAGTAGTCCTTGACTTACAACAGTTTATTTAGTGACCGTTCGAAGATACAACAGCACTGAAAAAAATTATGACCATTTAACGACCATTGCAGCATCCCCCATGGTCACGTGATCAAAATTCAGATGCTTGGCAACTGACTCGTACTTATGTCGGTTGCAAAGTCACGTGATCCCCATTGGCGATCTTCTGACAAGCAAAATTCAATGGGGAAGCCAGATTCACTTAAGAACCACTGTTTCTGCAGTGTGGTAAGCCAGGTCATAAAATGGGACAAAAAAAAATCACTTCTCAACTGTCTTGCTTAGCAAAAGAAATTTTGGGTTCAATTGTGGTCCTAAGCTGAGGATTATCTGTACTAGAAGATGGACAGTGATTAATATTTATGTGTATTTATATGCAAGGATGTAGGTATATACATATGTACTGTAATAATAATGATAATAGTTGGAAGGGACCTTGGAGGTCATCTAATCCAGCCCCCTGCTCAGGCAGGAAATCCTATACCATTTCAGACAAATGGCTGTCTAGTCTCTTCTTAAAAACTTCCAGTGTTGGAGCATTCACAGCTTCTGGAGGCAAGTTGTTCCACTGGTTAATTGTTCTAACTGTCAGAAAATTTCTCCTTAGTTCTAGGTTGCTTCTCTCCTTGATTAGTTTCCATCCATTGCTTCTTGTCCTGCCTTCAGGTGCTTTGGAGAATAGCTTGATTCCCTCTTCTTTGTGGCAGTCCCTGAGATACTGGAAGACAGCTATCATGTCCCCCCCACCATCCTTCTCTTCATTAAACTAGACACATAAAATTCCAGCAACTGTTCCTTATATGTTTTAACCTCCAGTCCCCTAATCATCTTTATTGCTCTTGTCTGCACTTTCTGTATGTATATGGCATGTTTATATGTGTGTTACATGTACTGTATGTATATAACATCTTTATATGTGTGCTACGTATGTGCACACTTTTGAGAGCAAGCAACAGAATTTCCCTTTTAACGTGCGCCAGGGTGCCCACGGTAAAAAAAAAATGACAATAAAGGTTATCTTATCCTATCTCTTATCTTTATCGTACAGTAGAAGTCAAAGGCAGTGAGTTTTTGTCGTGTATGTGCATATCTACAGACCACAAGCTTCCCGTTTTGAGATACAACCAGGACACATTTCTGAAGCAATCAAATCAGCGCAGTTACTGTACTCTAATCACTCAAGCCTTCTTAATATATGCAGCGGAGATTCAATAAGCCGTAAATTTCCAGCAGGAGGAAAGGCTGAGGAGAGATATGTGGGTATGCATGTTCCTGTTTTGCCTTCTCCTCGTCAAGCCCTGTGTATTAGCAGAGATCTGATTATGAGAACGTGTTGCTGTAACACCGCACAGCATCATTAAGTGGCCACCCTAGCAAATTGGCCTGACTTTTCCTGAACCAAACTGCAGTGCATAAATTTTATGCTGATAATGTACTAAGCCGGCTGTGTTAGGCCTAATGAATTGATCACAATGCAGATAAAAATATAAAAGCAGCCTGCAGCCAGAATTTCCAATGCAGGTTCCTAAACCAGCAAGCGCAAACAGCATAATAAGAGTTGGAAGGGACCTTGGAGGTCTTCTAGTCAACCCTCTGCTCAAGTAGGAAACGCTAAGGAAGTAGCTTTTATGGAAATAGATAAAAGGGGGTGTCTTTCTTCTGCCTTTTTTTTTTAAATTGAATTTCCAAAACACTCTCCACCTTTTTGCTTTGCAAAAAAGAGAAAGAGAGAGACAGATTCTCTGTTAAAAGCTTGGAAAATAACTTGGTGAGTTTTGCATTTCAAAAGCTTCACTGGCTGGCAAAGTATTTAAGAAGCAGAGATACACCATGTCCAGAGAGAGGGTGATAGTATTAAGGAAGACTATAGGATCACATGTTCTTGCTAATACAGAATAACAGAGTTGGAAGGGACACTGGAGGTCTTCTAGTCAACCCTCTGCTCAAGCAGGAAAGCTATACCAGTGATGGCGAACCTTTTACAGACCGAGTGCCCAAAATCTGCCCCGCCCCGCCACCCCACTCCAGCCTGCCCTGCCCCCACCCCACCCACCGGGCCACCCACCACCTCCATGGCATGCCGCAGATTGACCAGGCGGCCCAGTAGCGCCATGGCAGCCATACCCTCTGCCCACGCCCTGCAGCATCATCAGCACACAATGGGGCGTAAAGGCAGAGTCCTGTCCTGCTGGCCAGCTACCATGTCTTTGGCTGCAGTGCTCAGTGCGAGCCATGCCTGGGGCCAACTCTTCTCCAGGGGAAGCTGCTGGTAAGGAGGGGGCCATGGAGAGAGGCGGGGTGGGGCGACAGCGCATGTGCCCACAGAGAGGGCTCTGAGTGCCACCTGTGGCACGGGTGCCATAGGTTCCCCACCACTGTGCTATACCATTCCAGACAAATGGCTGTCCAATATCTTCTTGAAAACCTCCAGTGATGGAGCAAATCATATGCGTTGTGGGTTTCTTCTGAATCTCTCTCTCTCAAAAAAAAAAAAAAAAACTTGAAAAATCAACATTATAAGCTGTAGAAGATGTTTATGCAGAAGGAAGTTGGATTACACCACATTAAATATGTAGAATTATTGCGGGCTTTTTGGTAACAAGTAACAGTGTGCTTTCTTTTCCATTAGAGGGATTTTCAATTTTGTTTTATTAATTATATTAGTGAACCAAATTAAATTTATATAACGTTAATTTTATTTCACTCTGTCATTTTCAATTTTTTTTTGCTATTTTATTTGGCGTGACCTTATCTGCAAACTGAAAACATTTGTGGATGGGCAGCCTTCTATATTTAATAAATCAGTCGGTCACAAAAGAGTGAGCACAGGGCTCATAAACATGTGGTAAATATTCTGTTTGGAATTTATTTATAGGAAAGGCGTTTGCTGAACAGAACTGTGGTTTACATGAGGAATGGCAAAATTGATCAGACTAGGAAACCAATATCATGTAAGCCAGGAATAGGCAACCTTGGCTCTTTTATGAGTCGTGGACTTCAATTCCCAAAAGAAGAGACTGGACAGCCATTTGTCTGAAATGGTATAGGGTTTCCTGCCTGAGCAGGGGGTTGGACTTGATGGCCTCCAAGGTCCATTCCAACTTTATTATTACTATTACTATTATTATTATTATTATTGATCGTCACAGTCAGCCAGATGTTCAGACTGGATTTGGCATTTTATCTACCTATTGAGTCCTTTCCAAGGACCTGGGATAGGCAGATGTGAATGTTTGATGGTATTACAGATATCATCGCAGGATGGAAGCAGTTCCTACTAAGGCTACCTTTTGCAATTGACTACTACTACTACTACTACTACTACTACTACTACTACTACTACTACTACTACTACTGTGGCTGAACAGTATGTATTTATGTAACTAAATGAACTGTAGTAAGTCAAAAACTGCCTGTACAGTTGAAAGCAAAGCTATCCAGTATTTTTAAAAATAAACCAATGTGCTGCTAATTTATTCAGCCACTATAGAAGAGAGCCATGTTTCACTGTTTTTCCAGCAGCCTCTCTACAAAAAATGTGGACGGAACATAATTAAAACAGGAGAGAGAAAGAGAATTCGTAATTACAAACCAAGAGATTTTCATGGTAGTTAAAGACAGGGGAATTAGGGAGTAGTGTTCTTTTCATTTTCCTTCTCTCTCTCTCTCTCTCTCTCTCTCTCTCTCTCTCTCTCTCTCTCTCTCTCTCTCTCTTTCTCTCTCTCTCCTCCTTTGACTGGCTTAACAAAAATCAAAAATCAGAACCTAAAAGCCAAATATTTTGAACCTGAACTTGAAGGAATCTTTCTGTTCAAAATTCATCTTCCTACGGGATTATTCAAGGTCAAGAGACCTGCCTAATTTTCAGGAAAAAGTTGCAAAATAAAAGGGCACAACTTGGAGGAAACGCCATTTCTCAAAGGAATCTTTGTTCATACATTATCCCTTTTTTAAAGGGGAAATGCAAATATCGGCATTTTACCAAGTGTGGATCGTCTATAGCAGCCATTAATAGAATACTACAGGTAGTCCTTGATTTATGACCACAACTGAACCCAAAACTGCTAAGCAAGACAGTGGTTAAGTGAGTTTTGCTCCATTTTATGACCTTTTTTGTCACGGTTGTTAAGTGAATCACTGCAGTCATTAAGTTAGTAACACGGTTGTTAAGTGAATCTGGCTTTCCCCCCCCCATTGACTTTGCTTGTCAGAGGGTTGCAAAAGGGGATCTTGTGCCCCCCCTCAGGACACTGCAACTGTCATAAATGCAAGTCAGTTGCCAATGGTCGTAAGTGGGAAAAACAGTCATAAGTCACTTTTTACAGTGCCGTTGTAATTTTGAACGGTCACTAAATGAATTGTTGTAAGTCAGGGACTACCCATATCTTGGTTTCCTATCGAGCCACTTGCCCAGTCTCCGAATTTTGACCACATGACCACGGAGATGCTGCAATGGTTATAAGTGTGAAAAATGGTCATAAGTAGTGCTGAGATTCAGCCAGTTCGCACCACTTCGACAGAACCAGTAACTAATTTTTTTGTTGCCCAGGCCCAGAATGAACTTCCAGAAGCAGCATCCACACAGAGAACCAGTTGTTCACCTATTTGAATCCCACCACTGATTTTGAGTCTATTTACTTCTGTCCCCATGTCCCCAATATTTACCTCAGAAATGGCGCCTGTGACAAGTCACTTTTTTCAATGCTGTTGTGACTTTGAATGGCAAACTAAACAAATGGTTGTAATTCAAGGACTATTTGTATACAGAATATCTTCCTTTCCCTCCAGTTCTGTGGTGTGGTCACCAAGAAAGTTCATTTTGTTTGTGAGAAAGAAGACAAGATAGGATGGGACGATTTAGTTGGTGGACAGAAATGAACTTTTATTGGTCATCAAAAGTGAATTTTGGGTACTAGCAATTATATCAAACAGAAGATAGCCCGTTGAGGATGGAATGTTGGAATTAAAGTACAGGAAGTCCTCAACTTATTACCATCATGGAGCCTCCCCATTATGTGACCGTCATAAAACAGGTTGATCGTATGACCCGTCCAATTTTATGACCTTTTTTGAGGCAGTTGTTCAGCAAATCTGCAGTTATTAAGAAAAACATCACTTTTGTTAAGCAAGCCAAGGGTTTCCTGTGGGCACGGTTTTGCTGAAAGCCAGAAATAAATGCCGGTTTTCAGCATATGCCTGCAGGATGCTGCAAATGGCGGTAAATGCACCCTGGTTAAAGTTGGTCACAGACCACAGGATTGGGGGAGGAGCCCAACCATTGGAATTTGGAGCCCAGGTCATAAGTGTCTCCCAGGTAGGTCCATCAGAATTTTGAACGGTCACTAAAAGGCTAGTCATAAGTTGAGGAGTGTTCTAATATTTCAGGGATTCCCACAAAGAAGAGGGAGTCAAGCTATTCTCCAAAGTGCCTGAAGGCAGGACAAGAATGGGTGGAAAATAATCAAGGACAGAACCAATCTGAAACCAAAGAGGAATTTCCTGACAGTTAGAACAATTAATCAGTGGAACAACCTGCCACCAGAAGTTGTGAATGCTCCAGAATTGGAGATTTTTAAGAAGAGATTGGGGAACCATTTGTCTGAAATGGTATAGGGTTTCCTGCCTAAGCAGGGGGTTGGACTATTCCATTCTATTCTATTCCATTCCATTCCATTCCATATTCTATTTTATTCTATTCTATTCCATTCTATTCCTTAATTCTATTCTATTCTTATTCCATATTCTATTCTATTCTATTCCATTCCATTCCATTCTATTCTATTCTTATTCCATATTCTATTCTATTCTATTCTATTCCTTAATTCTATTCTATTCTATTCTTATTCCATATTCTATTCCATTCCATTCTATTCTATTCTTACTCCGTATTCTATTCTATTCTATTCTATTCTATTCCATTCTATTCCATCCCATCCCATCCCATCCCATTCCATTCTATTCTATTCTATTTCTATTTCTATTCTGCTTTATTCTAATTCTATTCGTAATGGTATAGAGCAGTGGTTCTCAACCTGTGGGTCGGGACCCCATTTGGGGTCGAACGACCATTTCACGGGGGTCGCCAAACAACGCAGTCCGCCATTTTTTTCCCCTTTTCCTTAGCTGTGCTACTCCCTTTTATTCTATTGGCTTTTGAAAGCCAATAGAATAGGCTCTCTTGAATAGAGTCTAATTCTATTGGCTTTCAAAAGCTAATAGGAATTATCCAGGCTGTCTCTGCCCTGCTGAGCCTGCCAAAAGTCCCTTTCTGCAAACGGTGCTGCACTAGTTGAGTAGTTCTCAACTTATGACCGGTTGAGTAGTCCTTGACTTACGACCGGTTGAGGGTCGCGGCATTAAAAAGGTTGAGAACCACTGGTATAGAGTCTCTTGTTTGAGCAGGGAGTTGGACCGGAAGACCTCCAATATCCCTTTCAACTCTACTATTCTGAAATGTTGAATCAGGTGCTGCACCCCCTTCAATAGTTATTCAGAATGGTCTTGACTTCTTGTAGTACATTTCAAGATTCTTCTTGGGTTGTTGTTGTTTTTTTTTAAATGATTCCATCTAATATCCAAGTTGTTTTTCAGATGGCACACACAGGGAGAAAAATTAGTTACGTTTTGTCTGCCATTTTCCTTCAAAGGGTGCATTTTTGCATGTAACTTCCCTAAACGGCACACTTCTATGCACATTTTTTTCCCCCGAAGACTTGCATCCTAGAATGTCAGTTGTGAGCTGAGAACAGCCTTGGGGAAAAAAGTAGAATTAGGGCAGAATACAATAGCTGGGTGGTAATGGGGTTGATGTCCCCGGAGGGGGGGGGCGGGATACGATTGGGACTCATGAATGAGTGAATGTACTTATTTTTATTGTTATATTTATTGTTTTAATTTTGTACGCCGCCCTGAGTCCCTAGGGATTGGGCGGCATATAAATTTTATTAATAATAGTAATAATAATTCAAACAATATGAAATGTTTGCTTAGAAACCTGAATCTCTGTGTCAGGAAAAAAAACCCAGTTATGCAGGTCAGCCTAAAACAATTAAGGTTAAATCCTAGAGAATTATTTTGGATAGATGGAAAGAAAATTCATTCGCCTCCACAATAATGAGTGGATTGAGGAACATGTGTTTACTATCCCTTTTTTGAATGTTTTTACATTCTAAAATAAGTAGATGAAAACAATTTGCTTCTACAGACAGTCCTCGACGTACTCAACTGGAAATTTTGTATTGCTAAGTGAGGGATTTGTTGCTAAGTGAAACAGGTGAGATGAAGTAAGGATCAAAATTATCATTTCTGCCTGCAAATAACCCATACTCTTTCTGAGCATAATAATAATAAAGTTGGAAAGGACCTTGGAGGTCATCTAGTCCAACCTCCTGCTCAGGCAGGAAACCCTATATCAATGGTGACGAACCTATGGCACGGGTGCCAGAGGCGGCACTCAGAGCCCTCTCTGTGGGCACGCACGCCGTTGCCCCAGTCCTAGGCCTTCAGCTGGGTTTTATAAAACCTTTGCGCTTTAGGCCTCCGCTGCTGTGTGCAAAAAAAGAAAAAGGTTCAATCAATCAGTCAATTTCAACTTCTTGTGGGAAAAAAAAGATCTTGCAAAATTGGAATTGATTGATTGAACCTTTTAGTCCCACCCAGTCTGCCATTACCACTGCAGCCACGCCCACCCAATGGGCCACACCCACCCGGTACCCGACGATGCATAAGTGGGTTTTGTGTTGCAGTTTGGGCACTCGGTCTCTAAAAGGTTCACCATCACTGCCCTATATCATTTCAGACAAATGGCTGTCCAGTCTCTTCTTAAAAACCTCCAGTGTTGGAGCATTCACCGCTTCTGGAGGCAGGTTGTTCCACTGGTTAATTGTTCTAACTGTCAGGAAGTTCTAGGTTGCTTCTCTCTTTGGTTAGTTTCCATATGTTGCTTCTTGTCCTGCCTTCAGGTGCTTTGGAGAATAGCTTGATTCCCTCTTCTTTGTGGCAGCCCCTGAGATATTGGAAGGTTGCAATCATGTTCCCCCTCGTCCTTCTCTTGATTAAACTAGACATACCCAATTCCAGCAGTTGTTCCTTACATGCTTTAGCCTCCAGTCCCCTAATCATCTTTGTTGCTCTTCTCTGCACTCTTTCTAGAGTCTCAACATCTTTTTAACATCGTGGTGACCAAAACTGGATGCAGTATTCCAAGTGTGGCCTTACCAAGGCCTTGTAAAGTGGTATTAACAGTTCACGTGATTTTGATTCTATCCCTCTGTTAATGCAGCCTACACTGTGTTGGCTTTTTTGGCAGCTGCAGCACATGGCTGGCTCATATTTAAGTGATGGTCCACTAGGACTCAGAGATCCCTCTCACAGTTGTTACTATTGAGCAAAGTACCACCTATACCAGGGGTAGGCAACCTTGGCTCTTTTATGACTCGTGGACTTCAACTCCCAGAATTCCTGAGCTGGTTCAGGAATTCTGGGAGTT
The DNA here is from genome assembly GCF_016545835.1 of Crotalus tigris. Taxonomy (NCBI): domain Eukaryota; kingdom Metazoa; phylum Chordata; class Lepidosauria; order Squamata; family Viperidae; genus Crotalus; species Crotalus tigris. The sequence goes on from NW_024096723.1 coordinate 325,571, forward strand.
GAAGTCCACAAGTCATAAAAGAGTCAAGGTTGCCTACCCCTGACCTATACTATACCTATGCATTTGATTTTTCTTGCCTAAGTGTAGAACCTTACTTTTTTCACCATTGAATTTCATTTTATTAGATAGTGCCTAATGTTCAAGTCCTCCTGTATCCTAAGCCTATCTTCTGGAGTGTTGGCTATTCCTGCCAGCTTGGTGTCATCTGCAAATTTGTTAAGTTCCCCAACTATCCCCTCATCCAAATCATTGATGTAGTGAGACAGATGAGATGAAATAAGGATCAAAATTATAATTTCTGCCTGTAAATAACCCATACTTTTTCCAAGCATGGGTTGTTTGCAGGTAGAAATGATATTTTTTTTCAGATTATTTGTCTTTGCATTTTATAAGCTAAATTCAGAAATTAAGAAGGATAGGCAATCTGAAAGAATGCATGAAACACCTCCTTCAGCTACTTCCATAGATCATCGTTTCCTTGAGAGCTGATTCAAGGCGCTTAAATTTAATCAACAACTTCTCCTATATTTATCTCAATTAAGAAGAAAAATATCTGTCACAGCCAAAGAACAAATGTGAAAATGTTAAAATGCATTAACAGAGAGTATTCTCTCTTTTTTTCCCCTCAGTTCTTGAGGAAAGAGATTGCTACTCACAAATGGTTTTGTATGCCTTCCGTAATATATCACAAACAAATTAGGATCCAAATTAATGGCGTGTGGCAGAAGCTAAAAATCACCCGGATATAGTAAAAAGAGTCTCACGGCTGGAGCAGAATGGTTTTATTACTTTTGGTATTCCATTCACGAAATCTTATCAGGCAGAAACAGACTGAACATAAAGGCAAATGGAGTAATATTAAGTCCACCTCAGAGCAGTGTTTTGCAACCTTGCCAACTTGAAGATGGTGGACTTCAACTCCCAGAATTCTCCAGCCAGCCATGGAGCATAAGATGAAACTTATTGATTCTACAGTAGGTCTCTCCTCATCTTCCGATTTTGCACTGCTTCATTGAGTTGTTCTATGCTCTGGCTGGGTGCCAGCTTTGATGGTGTTCAGCCATCTTGTTCTTTGATGGCCTGGTTTCCTTTTACCGCTAACTCTTCCAAGCATATTTGCTTTTCCTAGTAAATTCACCCACATGACATGGCCAAAATAAGTGCAGTTTTGTGATTTTACCTTCCAGTTACGTGTCTGGTGTTATGCACTCCAGTACTTCCTTGTTGGTCACCTTTGCTGACCAAGGAATATGCAGGAGTCTTCTCCAACACCACAGCTCAAATTAGATTTTTTTTTCCTGTACTTTATTGTGGAATGGCTTGCCTTCAGAAGTTGTGGGTGCTCTAACACTGAAAGTTTTTACAAAGAGACTGGACAGCCACTTGTCTGGAATGGTATAGGGTCTCCTGCTTGAGCAGGGGGTTGACTAGAAGACCTCCCAGTCCCCTTCTAACTCTGTTATTCTGATAGACTACACTAACAAAATCCTGCCAATTTACCTGTGTTTTCCCTTCTCTCCGAGACCCCAAAACTTTCCCACTCAGATAGTGGTTTAGCAGTAGAATATTTCTGAATACATATTCACCTTGACCCTAGAAGTATAATCTTAATAGTACCATGTATTAGAGGCCATCTGTTGAAAGAAAAATCTTCATCGGGGTCCAGTTCAAGCTGGGAATAAACAAAATGGAGACTGCTTTAGAAAGAAGGTTGTAGTTTATTGAAGAGCAGAGCCAGACAGAAATGAAGCTTTGGGAAAACTGACCACATGCAGCTGGGAGTGGTAAGTCTTTATACATTCTTGGGCTTTTGAGGTTGTGATTTTTATTTCTTGTTCCTGTGGCATGAACTTTGACCTGAGCTTTTGAGCATGTCCTTTTGGAATTCTGATGGTGGTGAGTTAATCCTATTATGTCCCAAAGGTCATGTGTCCTGTTCTTAGAGTTTGGGTGGGGGATGTAGATCTTTTTTTTTTTTAATTTTTATTCATAATACAATTAAAACAACAATGGACAAACATGACATTCCAGAATGAATTTTCCAATCAGTTCCTATCATAGTACAAAAATTTTATACATTGTTCTTAACCTCTGTATAAACCTCATCTTTTATACACTACAATTATATATACAATTATATGTACAGTTATGTATATCTTTTAATTCTACCATTAGTTTGAAGTCCGAGCAGTTCTTAATTCATACCAGCGGTAAAATTTGCCCCAGATTTCGAAGTATTTGTGTTCCGTTTTGTCTTTCATAATCATTGTAAGCCTGTCCATCTCAACACATATTAGAATTTTATGCAGGATCTCTTCTTCCGTTGGGGTTCCCTTGTTCCTCCAATTTTGAGCAAAAACCAGCCTGGAGGCCGTTAAAATGTGTAGCATTAAATAAAGTACACCTTTGTCATGTTTTTGCGTAGTTAAACCTAATAGAAAGAGTTCTGGTTTTGGTTCTACCGCTTGCTCTAATATTTCTTCCAACCATATTTTAATCCTGTTCCAAAAATCAGAAGCTCGCGTGCATTCCCACCACATATGATAGTAAGTTCCACTTTTCAAATTACATTTCCAACATTTAGGGGAGACATTGGTATACATTTTAGACAATCTTGTGGGTGGGAGATGCCATCTATAAAACATTTTGTAAAGTTTCTCTTTGTAAGAGGTGGCCAAAGTAAGCTTCTTGTTTCTTGCCCATAGTTCTTGCCATATATGCAGATCAAAATTAAGACCAAAATCCTTACTCCAATTCAACATAGTCACTTTTACTTGTTCCTCGTACGTTGCCTGATCTAGCAAATAGTAGTATAATTTTTTAATCATTTTATCCTCCGACCCCAAAATTATTTTATCCAATTCTATTGGTTCTAGTTTAATGCCTAACTCTTTTTTGTCTTTCCGATATCTTGCCTGCAGTTGCAGGTATGCCCACCATTCTAATTCTATCCCTTCATCGTGGATGGTTTTCCTGGATTTCAATTCGCGTGGGGGATGTAGATCTTAGGGGGTCTTTGTCTTTCTAATCTCATCAGCTTCTAGCTTCCTGGCTCCAACCTCTCTGAATAGGATTATCACATCTGCATTTCTAAAAGCTGGCCTCTGCCTAGTTTCTGCTTGGGGCTATTAAGAAAAACTGGGCTTGCTTTTCTGCCTTTAAGATTCTTTGGGGAGATATAATATTCTGCCTTTAATATTCCCAAAATATTTCTTTCTCTGGGAGGGGGGGGTGCTGTCCTCCCACACACCTTTCCTTATGAATATAGAACAACAACAACAACAACAATAATAATAATAAAGTTGGAAGGGACCTTGGAGGTCATCTAGTCCAACCCCCTGCTCAGGCAGGAACCCTATACCATTTCAGACAAATGATTGTCCAGTCTCTTCTTAAAAACTTCCAGTGTTGGAGCATTCACCACTTCTGGAGGCAGGTTGTTCCACTGATTAATTGTTCTGTCAGGAAATTTCTTCTTAGTTCTAGGTTGCTTCTCTCCTTGATTAGTTTTCATCCGTTGCTTCTTGTCCTGCCTTCAGATGCTTTGGAAAATAGCTTGACTCCCTCTTCTTTGGGGCAGCCCCTGAGATATTGGAACACTGCTATCATGTCCCCCCTCGTCCTTCTCTTCATTAAACTAGACATACCCAATTCCAGCACTGAATTATACGGCTGAAAGGGATCTCGGAGGTCTTCTAGTCCAACACCCCCCCCCCCCCGTTCAAGGCAGGAGACTTTTCTCCTGCCTTGAGATCTTTATGGATGAAGATCTTCTTCTCCTAAGTATTGAATTACCACTTTTGTCCAATGCATTTAGTTGGACAACAATAACCCAACGCTTTATTTCAAGTGTCCCAAATCCTCCAGTTTCTGAATCCCTTATCAGCTCTTGCATTGGATCCTCAATTTATCTTCATCTGCATGTCGTTAAGAGTTTTGCAGCAATGCTGAGAAATTATACAAAGCCGTTCAAGGGTTGGAACTGCTGATAATTAGCATTTAAGTTAAAGCGTTTTTAATAATACTCAGTAGCACATTTAATTTACAGTAAACTTCCGTGAATAATTATTTTGTTTTAAAGCCATGAAGCTAATTAAAGAACACACATTAGAAACTGATGGCAGTGAACAAAGGTAGGGAGGTGTTAATGTCCTCACCCAATTTAGCATACATTTTCCATTCCATTATCACAAAATAAACTCCCGCCCCTAAATCCTCAGAAAATAATCTCCTAATGTTCCTTAAAAGCTTCTACCAGCATTGGGAAAAAGGGTTGGCAGACAGGGTGGTATCTTTTCCATTGGATGAGAATATTCTCCTTAAATTCATTTCAGATTCCTCTCTGGCATAGAATATAAAATTTAAAATATAAGATTAAAACATGTACAAGTAAAACAGCAATATTAATTGCATTCTGTCGCACTACCGTGAGGTCCTCAAGTGCGCATTGATCAGGACACAAAGGACAGGTATACATATGTGGGAACAATCCAGAGAAAGAAATATTTTGGGGGAATATTAAAAAGGCAGAATCTATTTCCCCAAAGGAATGATGGAGAAGATCTTTAAAAAGGCAGAAACTTCTCCACATACACACACCCAGCCAGACAACTCAGCAGAAATCAGCTTTTAGAAATGCAGATGTAATAATCCATTCAGGAAGGTTGGAGCCCTCCAGCTAGAAGCTGAAGACATCAGGAAGACAAAGACCCTTAAAATCTACATAAGCCAAGGCTCAAAATGAACTGAGGCTTGCGACCAAAGTCAAAAATAACAAAAAAAGCTTCTTTCAACATGTAAAAAACAAGAAAAAAGTGAAGGAAATGATTGGTCCATTAGTGGGTGGAAGTGGCAAGAAGGTGACAAGCAACAGGGAGAAAGCAGAACTATTTAACTCCTTTTTTGCATCTGTCTTTACACAAAGGGAAAAAACAGACCAACCTATCAAAAATAGTGCCACAAAAAACAAAACAGAAACACAAGTTAAGATAGGCAAGAAAATCGTTAGTGAGCACCTGTCCAGCCTAGATGAGTTCAAATCGCCAGGACCAGACTGATTACACCCCAGAGTTCTCAAGGAACTGGCAGATGTGATATCGGAGCCACTGAACTATATTTTTCAAAGATCCTGGAACACAGGGGAACTACCAGAGGACTGAAAAAGAGCTGATGTAGTTCCCATCCTCAAAAAAGGAAAAAAATGGATCCAGGAAATTACAGACCTATCAGCCTGACCTCAATACCTGGGAAGATCCTGGAAAAGATAATCAAACAACGAATCAACGAACACCTAGAGGCAAACAAAGTCATTACTAAAAGCCAACATGGGTTTGTCAAAAATAGATCATGCCAGACAAATCTTATTGCATTCTTTGACCTAGTGACAAAATTAGTGGATCAGAGGAATGCTGTGGACATAATTTACTTGGACTTCAGTAAGGCATTTGATAAAGTAGATCACAACCTACTACTTGACAAGATAGAAAAATGTGGTGTAGACAGAACCACCACCAGATGGATCCGTAGCTGGCTGACCGGCCGTACTCAGCGAGTGGTCCTCAATGGAACTGCATCTATATGGAGGGAAGTGTGTAGTGGGGTGCCCCAGGGCTCTGTTCTGGGCCCAGTACTCTTCAACATCTTCATCAACGATTTGGATGAAGGGATAGATGGGGAACTCATCAAATTTGCAGATGACACCAAGCTGGCAGGAATAGCCACACTCCAGAAGACAGGCTTCAGATACAGAAGGATCTGGACAGACTTGAACACTGGGCACTAACTAACAAAATGAAATTCAATGGTGAAAAAAGCAAGGTTCTACATTTAGGCAAGAAAAACCAAATGCACAAGTACAGCATAGGTGGCACATGCTCAATAGTAGTAACTGTGAGAGGGACCTCGGAGTCCTAGTAGACAATCACCTAAATATGAGCCAGCAGTGTGCTGCAGCTGCCAAAAAGGCCAACACAGTGCTAGGCTGCATTAACAGAGGGATAGAATCAAGATCACGTGAAGTATTAATACCACTTTACAATGCCTTGGTAAGGCCACACTTGGAATACTGCATCCAGTTTTTGTCACCACGATGTAAAAAAGATGTTGAGACTCTAGAAAGAGTACAGAGAAGAGCAACAAAGAGGATTAGGGGACTGGAGGCTAAAACATATAAGGAACGGTTGCTGGAATTGGGTATGTCTAGTTTAACGAAGAGAAGGACAAGGGGGGACATGATAGCAGTATTCCAATATCTCAGGGGCTGCCATAAAGAAGAGGGAATTAAGCTATTTTCCAAAGCACTGAAGGCAGGACAAGAAGCAACGGGTGGAAACTAATCAAGGAGAGAAGCAACCTAGAACTAAGGAGAAACTTCCTGACATTGAGAACAATTAATCAGTGGAACAGCTTGCCTCCAGAAGCAGTAAATGCTCCAACACTGGAAGTTTTTAAGAAGAGACTGGACAGCCATTTGTCCGAAATGGTGTAGGGTTTCCTGCCCGAGCAGGGGGTTGGACTAGATGACCTCCAAGGTCCCTTCCAACTTTACTATTACTACTATTACATAATAGTATTAACCCACCACCATCAGAATACCAGAAAGGCACACTCAGGCTCAGGTCAAAGTTCATGACACAGGAACAACTCCAAACAAAAGCCCAAGAAGGTATAAAAACCCACTCGCTATTAAATGTGCTCTCTCTTTTTTCCATAGCCATCTTTCTGTCTGGCTCTCCTCTTCAATAAACTACAGCCTTCTTTCTAAAGCAGTCACCATGCTGTTTATTCCTGGCTTGGACTGGACCCTTGTGAAGATTTTTCCTTCAACACATATGTGTTGTTGTACGCATGTCACTACAATTGCAAAGGGCAGAAGCCACCGGATAGTCCCATTGATACAAAGTATATTTGGATTTTGGAGGTGATCTGAAATTGTTCTGGATGTGGGATTGATTCTGTTCAAATACATCTGAGACTAGGTATGCAGCAGTGGCAAAAGCACCAGAGATATTGTTGGAAGAAAATCCTGGTTTGTTCCAAGCCAGGTTTGAAAGAACACAGCACAGTGGCTTGAAGCAGAGAAGTTTATTTCACAGTGCCACCAAAATGCTGGATCAGCTGTTGTTGTTTTTTCAAAATAAACTTCGCTCCTGCTTCAAGCAATTTTCCCTGTGTGTTCTTTAGACCTGCCTGGATTCGAACCAAGAACCTTATTTTAACAATAGAAAGTCCCTCTATGGCAGTGGTGGTGAACCTATGGCACTGGGCCAGAGGCGGCACTCGGAGCCCTCTCTGTGGGCACACGTGCTGTTGCCCCAGCCTTGCCTCGACCCACGACCCACTCAGCAGCCCCCCTGGAGGAGAGTCACCCCCAAACATGGTCCACACGGAGCAGCGCAGCCAAGGACATGGCAGCCATGCAGCGTAGACAAGACTCTGCCCTCACGCCCCATCCCACACAGTTTATGCTGCAGGGCGCAGGTAAAGGGCGTGGCCGCCATGGCGCTGCTGGGCTGCCTGGGTGATCTGTGGTGGGCCCTGGAGGCAGTGAGTGGCCCTGCGGGCAGGTAGGATGGGGGCGGAGCAGGGGGTGGAGTGGAGGCGGGAACAGTTTTTGGGCACTCGGTCTCTAAAAGGTTCACCATCACTGGTCTATTGGTTCCTTGAAAGCATGCAAAGAGAGTTCCCCTTCAGGAATTCTTGGAGAGTGCAATTAGCCAGCCAGCCAAAAGGGGGTGCTCAATGACTTGGCATCCTGCTGAGCTTCTGTTTTTTTAATTACAAATCAGGGTGGCCATCTTGGGAATGATGTACCTTTTGTTTGCTAATGAAGACATCTCTGGAGGAAGGCGAAAGTCTGTGACATCCCAAAGAGAAACAATACCCTAATCAAGGAACTCAGACAAACAAACCACAGCCTAATCAAGGAAACCCCACGAACACTCTCATCAATACTGGCAGAGCAAGTCTCTAGTACATAAGTAGAGAGCAAACCTCATTCTTTTCTAGCACTGATAACGTTATCTAGCTGGGTAATGAAATGTTTGCAAGAAAACAACCAAGCTCAGAGAACACCAAGGACCCCAGAGTCGTCGTCCTCCTCCTCCATTTTCCATCCTCCATTCCGCAAAGCCCACTCCCTTCTAGCACTGATGATGTTACCTAGTTGGGTAATGAAATGTCTGCAAGAAAACAACCAAGCTCAGACAGCACCAAGGACCTCATTGTCCTCATCCTCTTCCTCTCCTCTTTCTCTTTCTCTTCAAGTTCCACTACCTTCTGGCACTGGTGTTGCTACCTAGTTGGGTAATGAAATGTCTGCAAGAAAACAGCCAAGCTCAGAGACTACCAAGGACCCCACATTTTATTTTTATTTAATCACACAATTTATCTGTCAGCTCAGTTTTCACAAGCTCTGGGCAGTTTACAGATAATAAAATAGCGGTAAAGTTTAAAACATCAGCGACAAAGTTGTGACAATATCAATAGAAATATGCCCATGTACTATATGTATATGTCAAAATATAAATATGTTTCTCAATGGACACTGAGTAGAAAAGAGCAAATGAAAAATTAGTTGTTTGCAATAAAAGAGGTAAAGCATATTTGGTCTTTCATCAGATTCCCATTTTTGTTTTTTTTAATTTAGACCTTTTTATCCCAATACATTAACCCTTGGCCCCGTTCTTACAACACACTTAACCCAGTCACCCATTAATGGAACAAATACCTGAGGTTTTGGCAACAGTCACATTAACTGGATCAAGAATTGCTATTTGGAATGCACACAGAATCTTTACCCTCTGGTCTCTAATTGCCTATTATCCCATAATGAAATGTAACTGCCAGTATTTATAAACTATGTTGGGGAGTGCAGTTATTGCTTCGGGTTGTGTGTTTGTGTATGAATTTTGGATGGAGGAATGATCAGTTCTACCTTCCTGTCCTTGGACTACTGGAAGAAAACACCCAAATTTATTTCCAACTTGGTGAGATGGTTTGATACTCTAGATACCACAACTGTTCTTCTGAAAGGGTATATAATCAAACAACGTCAACTAGTCTTCTCAAAAGGTGTACAATCAGAAAATATTTATTTAGCAGAGGGCAGGACCAGAAGTAATGGATGGAAAATTATGTCAAGGTATTGATTTAGCAGCTAACCAGCTTATGTAATGTAAGATGTAAGATGTAAGATATAATGATGGAAATGACTCAGCAGGGTCTGTGTCTCTTTAAGAGCATTTATATAAAAGGAAGGCTCTGTTGATGTTCTCTCTCTTCCATTTCCTGCTATAATTGTGGTTTGTTGGATCCTGCTGTATTAGCACATGTATGTATGTTGTTCCTGGTGTATAATATTGTAGATAGTGTAAGATAAACCACCATTTAATACAAATCACTGTTTACTGTGTTTACTCCTGGGTTATGCACACTCTGACAGATTATCTAAGGAGAAATTTCCAGACAGTGTTGAGATTCTAAAAAAGAGTGCAAAGAAGAGCAACAAAGATGATTAGAGAACTGGCAACTAAAGCATAGGATGAATGATTGCAGGAATTGGGAATGTCTAGTCTAGTGAAAACAAGGACTAGGGATGACATGAGAACTATCTTCCAGTATTTGAGGGGCTGCCACAAAGAAGAGAGGGTCAAGCTATTCTCCAAAGCCCCTGAAGGCAGGACAAGAAACAACGGATGGAAACTAATCAAGGAAGAGAAGCAACCTAGAACTAAGGAGAAATTTCCTGACAGTGAGAACAGTTAATCAGTGGAATGATTTGCCTCCAGGAGTTGTAGGTACTCCATCACTGAAGGTTTTTAAGAAGAGATTGGACAACCAATTGTCTGAAATGACATAGATCAGTAGCACCCAGCCTTTTGGGCACCAGGGACCTGTTCCATTGAGAGAAGATTTTCTGAAGACTGGAGGGGATGTGGTTTCAAGTGCTGCCTGCATCCCGCGGATGGGGCTTTACTTATTTGGGTGGACCAGTTTCTGGAATGCCACGGACCAGTGCCAGTCCACAGACTGGGGTTGGGGATCCCTGGTGTAGATCTCCTGCTTGAGCAGCGAGTTGAACTAGAAAACCTCCAAGGTCCCTTCCAACTCTGTTATTCTGATGTTCTGAATATCATATTGTTGAAAGAAATGTCTCCATCAGGGTCCAATCCAAGCCGGGAATAATCAAAATGGAGACTGCTTTAGAAAGAAGGTTGTAGTTTATTGAAGAGCAGAGCCAGACAGAAAGGTGGCTCTGGGAAAGCTGAACACATTTTGCTGGGAGTGGTAGGTTTTTATACCTTCTTGGGCTTTTGAGGTTGTTTCCTATTCCTGTTTGTGGCTTTGTATTTCCTGTGTCATGTACTTTGACCTGAGTCTGACTATGCCCTTTTGCTAATGGTGGGTGAATCCTATTGTGTCCTAATGATCATGTTTTTAGAGTTTGGGTGGGGGAATGTAGACTTTAGGGGTCTTTGTCTTCCTAATCTCATCAGCTTCTAGCTTCCTGGCTCCAACCTTCCTGAAAGGATTATTGAATTTGCATTTCTAAACCTGGCCTCTGCCTAGTTTCTGCTTGGGGGGAGAGGGGCTGGGGCTGGTTTCTGTCTTTTTTAAGATCTTCTCCATTATTCCTTTGGGGGAGTATATTCTGTCTTTTTAATATTCTCCAAAATACTTCTTTCTCTGGATTCTTCCCACAATAGAATAGAATCATAGGGCTGCGAGGGACTTTGAGGTCTTCTAGTCCAACTCTCTTGCCCAAGGAAAGTGTCTTTATACTATCCAGAACAACTGGTTGTCCAATCTTTTCTCAAAGACTTCCAGCAATGGAGCACCCACAACTCCAGGAAGCAACATTTCCCCCCTCCGAAATTCTTCAAGCTTTATTCCACTTTTTTTCTTGGGAGGGTGGAGGAACAAATTTAAAGGTTTCTGGCTTATGCCCAATTTTCCCTGCACAAGTCCCGGCCGATCTATTTGCAAACTCATTAAGAACTTGATGTGATTGTGTGTAATTCATGTAGGATTAGAGTAGACAGCTTCTCCAGGAACGGAAAGGTTTTTTTTTCCATTGGCAGTGGGAGCTATTAGCCATTTTTGATCAGGAAGTCATGGAGGTGTGATCAAACAAGGTAGTACCTGCAGCGCGCCATTTAAAACCTATTGGAAAGTCAGTGTGATGCTTGTGAGTCATTTGGAAAATGCACATATTGCTTAAGGAACAATGATCACAGCTTGATATTTCTGAATGCATAATCAAGGTTCAGGAAAGAGGGAGGGGTTTTTTGTTGTTATTAACTTGTTGGTTATGACCTGCCTTCGTTACTGGAGCAGTAAACAAGAGTTTATTCTTTTCATTACTCTGTAAGCTCCAGATATAGTATGAATGTATGTATATATGTATGCATGCATGTATGCATGCATGCATGAATGCATGTATGTATGTATTAAATACACAAAGAAGAAGGAGTCAAGCTATTCTCCAAAGTACCTGATGGCACAACAAGAAGCAACAGATGGAAACTAATCAAGGAGAGAAGCAACCTAGAACTAAGGAGAAACTTCATGACAGTTGGAACAATTAACCAGTGGAACAACCTGCCTCCAGAAGCGGTGAATGCTCCAACACTGGAAGTTTTTAAGAAGAGACTGGACAGCCATTTGTTCAAAAGGGTATAGGGTTTCCTGCCTGAACAGGGTGTTGGACTAGAAGACCTCCAAGGTCCCTTCCAACTTTATTATTATTATTATTATTACCCGCAAACAACCTTTACTCAGAAAGGGTATGGGATATTTGCAGGCAGAAATGATAATTTTGATCCTTACTTCATCTCACCTGTCTCACCTAGCAACAAATCTCTCACTTAGCAATAGAAAATTTCCAGTTGAGTATGTCGAGGACTGTCTGTAGAAACAATGAAAGCCAGCTGGGCCAATCACCAGGAGACGGTGAGTTCTAGTCCTGCCTTAATCATGAAAGCCAGCTGAGTGACTTTGGGTCAGTCACTCTCTCTCAGCCCAGCCCACCTCACAGGGTTGTGGTTGTGGGGAAAACAGGAGGAGGAAGATGTATTGGATATGTTTGATGCCTTGACTTACTGTATTTGAAAAAATAATAAAGGCACTATTTGACTGACTGACTGACTGACTGACTGAATGAATGAATGAATGAATGAATGAATGAATGAATGAATGAATGAAAACCAAGAGAAAGAATTACTTGGGAAATAGATTCATATTGTGAAAACTCAGCTTCGGTATTCCTTGAAAGTTGGAGAAAATAAATAATATTTCCTAGCTACAAGATACTTTTTCATTGGGTCTAAAGAAGAGTTTTAGACCTAGGACCCTTCACATCAAATCAGGTCCTCACATCATTGTTAACTAGCTCAAGACACTGATTCCATCTGCCTCGTCTTCTCTACCTCCAAGATTGTGGTCTTCTTTTGTTTCGCAGCTGCAGAGTTATTACTTCTCAGTTAGACTCTGGTGCTGCCAACCAAAAAGTGTCTTCTGAGCAGCAACACATGCATCTAAGATAAATCAATGCACATTAAGGAACACTGTGCTTTAGAGGCTTTCTGATACCCTATCAACCATTTCTCTCTTCCTTCTCCGACAACAACCTGCCTTCCCCTGGAATGGTTTTATAATGACACCAGATGTTCCCGCCATAATATCTGTCCTCCTTAATAAGTTAGGAAGTATGTTTTGAATTCCCCACCGCTGTGCAACCTACCCCAATCAAATTGTTAGTACATATTATATTCATCTGAAGGATCCATCGATGACTGATTATCTTCAGCAGGGTATCTTCCTGTTTATTTCTTAACTGTTCAACATCATTCCAGTGTCTGTTTTAAAACACAACCCATTGTTTTCTGCATACATGCCTCAATAAAGCGAGATCTGGGGCTCATTGCATTGTTTTCACACAATTTAGTATGTGGGAAGGCCGCCCCCCCCTCCCCAGAATAAAAATATTCTACAGGATATTAAAAGAGGCAGGATAGAATATTTCCTCTAAAGGAGAAGAGGAGAAAAACCTTAACAAAGGCAGAAAGCAGCCCCAGTCATCCTGTTATAGCAGAAACCTGAAGACGCTAGTCTTTAGAAACGGAGATTTTGTATCCATTCAGAAGAGTGGGCCACACTATTCATAAACAAAGAACAGCCAGAAACCCTAAACTAAATAAATACAATAGGCAAAGCCAAACTGACAAGATATGCTCAGACAAACAAAAATCCCTAGGATTTGTATTTCCCCTCTTGCCTGTAGAGCTGGACATGACCCCTACATGACCCCATAGGACTCTGGCAACAGCCATTAAAATATTAAAGGACATATTCTTACACAGGAACAGCCATCTCAATCACAAAGCCCCAAAGAATGTATATAACAATCCATTTACTCTCAACTCCATTTTGTCAACCACCCCAGAAACATGCTGCTGTCACTGAAGTTTCTGGCTACCAGATAAACAGAGATCTTCTTTCCTGCAGCCTGCCTCCATTTTATTTCAGCGTCTTTCTCCCGGCTTGGAACTGGACCTGATTTTTCTCCCAACAAGCACAATTCAACTCACTCTTTCGTGCCTCGGACCAGCCTCTACCCATTTATAGGATGGAACTTTTGTCTCCTGCTGTTTGCTTGAATGTTCCTTTGGGGAGTCCACCAACTCTTTAGACCAGGGGTGTCAAACTGCCGACCCACGGGCCGGATGCGTCATCCGGAAGCCACACCCACCCCATTGCCGGCAATGGCAAAACTGTCCTGATACGTTGCACGACGTCACATGACGTCGCGAGTTTGACATGTCTGCTTTAGACCATCTCCACAATTCATGGAAGAAATTATGATAAAATGGGGAAATTATTAATTTATTTATTAAATTTATACATCACCAATCTCGTTGTCATAGAATCATAGTATCACAGTGTCGTAGAATGATCATAGGATCATAGTGTTTCAGTTAACAACCGTGGCAAGAAAGCTCGTAAAATGGGGCAAAACTCACTTAACCATTGTCTCACTTAGCAACAGAAATGCTGGGCTCAATTGTGGTTGTAAGTTGAGGACTACCTGTCATTTCACAGGGGGAACTGTTCAAAAGTATCAATGCCATAAGAGAGAACAATATCAACGGTCACTATCCTCCTCACTCCCCCCCCCAAAAAAAATTATTCAAAAGTTTCTCCTGAGAATTTTCCACAAGCAGGTCAAAACCAAGTGGGAGAGATGGTCCAGGAGATAGTTCAACAGCAGGCCATTTTTGCCACGAAAACCTCTAGGAGAGGTTCATGAAGAAACTCCAGTACATCCAGTCTAACAAAGAGAAAGAGTAGAAGAGACCGGGAAACAGTCTTCCAATACTTGAAGGGCTGTCACAGGAAAGAGGGAGTCCATTTATTCTCCGTAGCACCCGAAAGCAGGGTAAGAAGCAATGGATGGAAATTCCTCAGAGGGAGAGCCAACCTGGAAAAGTGGAGAAATTTCCTGAAAATGAGAATGATTAATCAATGGAACAACTTGCCTCCAGAAGTTATGGGTGCTCCATCACTGGAAGTTTTCAAGAAAAAATGGGACAACCGTTTGTCTGGAGTGGTACAAAGTAGGATGGGCAGGGGGTTGGATAAGAAGATTTTCCCTTCCAGCCCTATCGTTCTATGATTCTATTCAGCTAGCCTGAGACCATCATTGATAATTAAATGTCTTTTCTTGTAATCTTGTCTTCATCCGTACTAGTGGGAGAGACGTCACAGCATGTAATGGCCCCCCTCCCCCCAAATATTATGGCTCTTGTCTGACGACCAGATCCATATTTAGTAAGTAAAAATGTGCCAGTTGCCATGTTAAAGCAGCTAATGGTGTCCCAGTTTATATGTCATGGTTCTGACAGATGAAACTCTTCAAAGAACTTCAAGGTATTGTTTACCTTAAAGAATCTTTATTTTGTGTAGCATAACATCAGCACTGGCATAAACGAAGCCTGAAACTGAATTCCCCTCCCCCGAGCACATAGTATCAAAGCACAATTCCCTTCTCCAATTAACATACCTAAATCACATTCCCCAATTAGCTTGAAGCACGGGCTTCCTCTCCCGTTCTCCAGCCCGCCAATTTTTGGGCCAATCACCAGGAGACAAGTGAGTTCTAGTCCCGCCTTAGACATGAAAGGAGACAAGTGAGTTCTAGTCCCGCCTTAGACATGAAAGCCAGCCGGGTGATTTTTGGGCCAATCACCAGGAGATGGTGAGTTCTAGTCCCGCCTTAGGCATGAAAGCCAGCTGAGTGATTTGTACCAATCATATTCTCGACTCAATTCATCTCACAGTGTTGTTGTAGGGAAAATGGGAGGAGAATTGTTCACCACCATGAGTTATTGCTTAAAATAATAAGGGCAGAATATAAACAAACAATAAATAAATAGCTACAGAGATATTCAAGCCACTGAGAAAGGGACCAACCACTTTATTTTAAAACTTTGGGTAGAAGTTTGGATCCAAAAGCATAAGCCTGTCAACCCGTCACTCCTCCTCATTTTTTGATTGATTATGTGCCATCATGTCCCTGTGGACTCTTAGCAACCAGAAAGATTGATTTTCTCCAACAGTCTTGAATTTCCCGGCTCTGTGGAATTGAAAAAAGCGCAGCTTTAATCCATATTTGGATGCTGAAAGTATTGAGCGCCTACTAGTATGGGCAGGAGAAGGATTGAAGAATGACATCCCAACAGCACCCAAGAGACTCAAAGGAAGGCTCACCATAGTAGAGGGAAGGGATAGGGCACAAAATAGCAATAGCACTTAGATTTATATACCGCTTCGCGGTGCTTTACAGCCCTCTCTAAGCAGTTTATAGAGTCAGCATATTTGCCCCCCACAATCTGGGTCCTCATTTTACCGACCTCGGAAAGATGGAAGGCTGAGTCAACCTTGAGCCAGTCAGGATCGAACTCCTGGCAGTTGGCAGAATTAGCCTGCAATGCTCCATTCTAACCACTCTGGCAGAGGAAGGGAGGGAGGGAGAGAGAGGGGGGGAAGAGGGAGAGAGAGGGGAGAGGGAGAGAGAAGAAAGAAAGAAAAAGAAAGAAATAGCAATTGCACTTAAGACTTCTATACCGCTTCACAGTCTTTTACAGCCCTCTCTAAGTACAGTAGTTTACAGAGTCGGCATATTTGTCCCCAACAATCTGGGTCTTCATTTTACCGACCTCGGAAGGATGGAAGGAAGGCTGAGTCAACCTTGAGCTGTTGAGGATCAAACTCCTAACAGTGAGTTGAATTAGCCTGCAATGCTCCATTCTAACCACTGTGCCAGAGGAAGGAAGGAAGGAAGGAAGGAAGGAAGGAAGGAAGGAAGGAAGGAAGGAAGGAAGGAAGGAAGGAAGGAAGGAAGGAAGGAAGGAAGGAAGGAAGGAAGGGGGCGGGAGGGAGAGAAGGAGAGAAGGAGAGAGAGGGGGGGAGAGGGAGGGAGAAGAAAGAAAAAGAAAGAAACAGCAATTGCACTTAAGACTTCTATACTGCTTCATAGTGCTTTACAGCTCTCTCTAAGTAGTTTACAGAGTCAGCCTATTTGCCCCCAACAATCTGGGTCCTCATTTTACCGACCTCGGAAGGATGGAAGGAAGGCTGAGTCAATCTTGAGCTGTTGAGGATCAAACTCCTGACAGTGAGTTGAATTAGCCTGCAATGCTCCATTCTAACCACTGTGCCAAAGGAAGGAAGGAAGGGAGGGAGGGAGGGAGGGAGGGAGGGAGGGAGGGAGGGAGGGAAGGAGAAAAAGAAAGGAAGGAAGGAATAGCAATAGCACTTAAGACTTCTATACCGCTTCACAGTGCTTTACCGCCCTCTCTAAACGGTTTACAGAATCAGGATATTTGCCCCCCACAACCGACCTCGGAAGGATGGAAGGCTGAGTCAACCTTGAGCAGGTGAGACTCGAACTGCTGGCATCTGGCAATCGGCAGAAGCAGCCTGCAATACTGCATTCTAACCACTGCGCCATCATGGCTCTTTCATGTCTAAGGCAGGACTAGAACTCACAATCTCCGGGTGGTTGGCCCAGACCGACCCAGCTGGCCTAAAGCAGGACTAGAACTCACCATCGCATGGTTACTAGACCAAACTAACTCTCTGGTGCTTTGTAGAATAGTTGACCCCCTCTTCTTTGTGGCAGCCCCTGAGATATTGGAATACTGCTATCATGTCTCCCCTTTTCTTCTTTTCTTTAGACTAGCTAAACCCAAGTCCTGCAGCCGTTCTATTCTATTCTATTCTATTCTATTCTATTCTATTCTATTCTATTCTATTCTATTCTATTCTAGTCAGTCCTATTCTATTCTATTCTATTCTATTCTATTCTATTCTATTCTATTCTATTCTATTCTATTCTAGTCAGTCCTATTCTATTCTATTCTATTCTATTCTATTCTATTCTCATCATCGTCACCATATATTCTATTCTATTCTATTCTATTCTATTCTATTCTATTCTCATCATCGTCACCATATATTCTATTCTATTCTATTCTATTCTATTCTATTCTGTTCTATTCTATTCTATTCTATTCTATTCTATTCTATTCTAAAGATCTTTGCACACCCAGAGAAACAAGCACACATATGCTGTCAGCGCCATTCCATGGGAAGAACGTGTGTGCAATGGACAGGTGTCAATTTTGGCAATCTTGTCCAGAATGAACAATAAGGCACACCAGCAGGGTGGCAACTGACTGACAATTAATTGCATTATTTTTTTCAGATGGCTGAGCCAAGTGTGCCGTTTTATGATTGTCTTGCCTTGTTTGATGAACTGAAAAGATGCCTCACTTTTTTACGCTCTGAATATTTGCAATGAAATATCCTTCTGTTTTTTTACTCAGATGGTTTACGTTTTCTCACAGCATTCCTTCATTTATTTCTAAGAAAATTTATACAGGTAGTCCTCGGCTTACAACCGCACCTGAGCCCAAAATTTCTATTGCTAAGCAAGCAGTCGTTAAGTAGGATTTTGCCTCATTTTACGACCTTGCTTGACACAGCTGCTAAATGAATCGCTGCCATGGTTCAGTTAGCGATGCCGCTGTTCAGTGGATCTGGCTTCTTCATTGACTTTGCTTGTCAGAAGATCACAAAAAGTGATCACATGACCTCGGGACACTGCAACCGTCATAAATGCATGCCAGTTGCCAAGTGTTATGTTCTGGGCCTGTGATTGACAGAGCAGGTGCAGGAAGCTGCAGTGAGACTCGGACAGACCACGTGGCCTGGCCAAGCCAGACAGGCTGTCTCCAGCCTATTGAGCATGCACAGAGTGGGAAAATACATTGCATTTATTGGCTGACGCCGTTTCCTGCAGGAGGTATTAAAAGGGGCAGCGCCATTTTGTGTTGTTCTATTAAAGCTGAGATAAAGAAGCATCTGTTGTTACTCCTGCCTCGTTTCAATGCCTTATCAGCGCGAAGAACAGAACACCAAGTGTTCAAATCTTGATCATGGGGATGCTGCAAAGGTCACAAGTGTGAAAAACAATCGTAAGTCACTTTTACCAGTGCTGTTGTAACTTCAATAAGTCATTAAATCAGGGGTAGGCAACCTTGGCTCTTTTATAACTTGTGGACTTCAACTCCCAGAATTCCTGGACCAGCATGGGGAAAACTTTGGCCCCTTCATGACTCGTGGACTTCAACTCCCAGAATTCCTGGGCCAGCATGGGGAAAACTTTAGCTCTTTCATGACTCGTAGACTTCAACTCCCAGAATTCCTGAGCCAGCATGGCTGGCTCAGGAATTCTGGGAGTTGAAGTCCACGAGTTATAAAAGAGCCAAGGTTGCTTACCCCTACACTAAACAAATGGTTGTAAGGTATGGACTATTTGTATGGCCACCCAATTCATTCACAGTGAAGAATCAGGACCAGTTCCAATTAAACTGATTTATTCCTTAAGCCTATACACAAGAATCTAGTCAAGGAACAGCACTAAATTGGCACTAGATAAGAGTTAATGGAATTCAAGGGGAGGCTGGACTTGATTCACTTGTGGGAACACTCCGATTCCAGGATGATTCCTCTCTTGACTCCAACCCCCAGGCTCTGTCTGGCCTTCTGCTACATCTATGTGTTTACATTTTGGATGTTTTCAATTGCTTTCATTGTTTTATAATGTTAAAATTGTAAGCTACCCAGAGTCACGTGGGTGAGATGGTCAGCTATGGAAAATGA
Source organism: Crotalus tigris (assembly GCF_016545835.1). NCBI lineage: Eukaryota > Metazoa > Chordata > Lepidosauria > Squamata > Viperidae > Crotalus > Crotalus tigris. The sequence goes on from NW_024096723.1 coordinate 344,798, forward strand.
ATGAATGAATGAATGAATGAATGAATGAATGACATGCCACCCATCTTCCCACCAAGCAACTTTGGGCAGTTTACGATATCACAAACAACAATATAAACAATTAGAAGGTTAAAAACATTTTTAAAAATTGGGCAGTAAAAATTAAAACCCTAAATATTAAACGGGACCAACGGGTAAACTGAATGGAGGTGAGATCTACATCTACATTTAATATGCTAGTCAAATTATATTGTTTTATTGCTGATACTGGTTCACAAGATGTATTGTATAATATTTGGATTTACCTGTATTGCAGATCTATTGTTTTATACATCGATAGGTCTAGACAGCATACTAAAAAGCAGTGACATCACCCTGCCAACAAAAGTATGTATAGTCAAGACCATGGTTTTCCCAGTTGCAATGTATGGGTGTGAAAGTTGGACCATAAGAAAGGCTGAGCGCCAAAGAATGGAGGCCTTTGAACTCTGGTGCTGGAGAAGCCTCCTGCGAGTCCCCTGGACTGCAAGGCGATCCAACCGGTCAGTCCTAGAGGAGATCAACCCTGACTGCTCTTTAGAAGGCCAGATCCTGAAGTTGAAACTCAAATACTTTGGCCACCTAATGAGAAGGAAGGACTCACTGGAGAAGAGTCTGATGCTGGGAAAGATGGAGGGCAATAGAAGACGGGGACGACAGAGAATGAGGGGGCTGGATGGAGTCACTGAAGCAGTAGGCGTGAGCTTAAAGGGACTCCAGAAGATGGTGAAGGACAGAAAGGCCTGGAGGAAGGTTGTCCATGGGGTCGCGATGGGTCGGACATGACTTCGCAACTAACAACAACAAAGGTATATAAGCAAACACAGTATTAATTTAATGTAACATTTGCCAATAGACCTATCACTGTATAAAACTATAGATATGCAATGCAGGTACATCCAAACATCCCAATCTATAGCATTATAATAGGAAGGAATGTGGATAAAATAAAGCAAATTAAGTCTCTTATCCCAAATGAGCTTCAACAAAACTACTTTGTGGCCTTTGGCCTCCCTGCTGGGAGCTGATCAAAATATGGTTCATGTCTCCATTCCTCGTTTAATTTTTCAAGTCCCGTTTTCTTCTTAATGTTTCCATTCTAACTAATTTGCCTATAAATATAAATCTGGGAGCCTCTCCTGGCCTCATCTTTTACTGTATTTTTTACCTTTATTAATATAGAAGAGGGACTGAATATAGAAAGTCTTCTTAAATGCTTAAATATGGAGATGACCTTCTCTGGGTTTGGGTGAAAAATGAAGTGTCCTGCTTTACTAAATCCCTTTTCTCTCCAGGGGGGGAAAATGGGATCATCAGACTTAATGATCCCTCTTTCTTTACAAAAGAAATTTATGAGTTCTCTCCCTCCATCCTTAATTCTGCCTCCCCATCTTTTCCATTGCTTCAAAACTTCTGACAACCACTGTTCTAACTGTAGAGCACAAGATACAGTTCTCAGTAAGTTGGAATGTCTATCTTTTGACTAGAATATTACTTTTCATCAAATGTGCCTCCATATTTTTTTTAATCATTCCTGCTAAAAAGTGAAAACTTTATTCCAGATTGCTACTTAGTCCTACTTTCCTAAGTATAGGGAATTCTACCCAACATTAGTGCTAGAAGGGTGTGAAGTTTGCAGAGAGGAGAGGAGGAGGAGGAGGAGGAGGAGGAGGAGGAGGACGACAACAACGACTGTGGGGTTCTCTGTGGTCTCTGAGCCTGGTTGTTCTCTTGTAGACATTTCATTACCCAACTAAGTAACATTACCAATGCTACAAGAGAGTGGAGTTTGTAGAGAGGAGGAGGAGGAGGAGGCGGAGGAAAAAGAAGAAGAGGAGGAAGAAGATGAAGAAGAGGAAAAGGGGGAGGAGGACTGTGGGGTCCTCGGTTGTCTCTGGGCTGGTTATTTTCTTGTAGATATTTCATGACCCAACTAGGTAACATCATCAGTGGTAGAAAAGAATGGGGTTTGCTTTCTGTTTATATACAAGTGTAACATAACCACAGCCCAAACAATATAATGAATAACTTTGCAACTCTTCATAACTTGTTGTAGAAAGGTGTAGAAAGATGACAACTTGATGCTGGAAACAGAACCAGATAAGGTGTTGACATGTGGGGATCAGGGGTTGAAATAGGCTTTTAAAAATGGCAGGAAGAGGTTGGGGAAGAGTCAAAGTTGGCGAAAAGTAGTTGGGAAAGCTGGAGAAAGAGAGAACGGAAGATAGTCAATAAGCAATGGTGGAATTGGATCACAAAAAGTGATGTAAGTTCCAGAATGATTTAAGATGACAATAGACGATTGCTATACAAGAAGGATAATAATGCAGCATAGGATCCATCCACCCTATGCAGATATCTAGAGGGAGAAAAAGATATGAAGAAACAAGAAAGAAAATTGAGGTTTTGTTTGGTATAAGAGGTGATTGGTCAAGTTAACTGAAGCCCTTGATTAAGTCTTTGGGATATTTAATAGAATCATAGGGCTGAAAGGGCTTTTGGGGGTCTTCTAGTCCAACTTTTGGAGGTCTTCTAGTCCAAGAAGGAGAGCTTATTGCATTCTGGTCAAATATCTGTCCAATCTTTTTCTTGAAGACCTCCGATGATGGAGCCCCCACAATTCTGGGAGGCAAGTCATTCCATTGCTTAATAGTTCTTACTGTCAGGAAATTCCTCCTTAATTCCAGGTTGGATCTTCCATTGTTGCTTCTTGTCCTGCCCTCAGATATCTTGGAGAATAAGTTGACCCCCCTCTTCTCTGTGACAGCCCCTCAAGTGTTGGAAGATTGAGATAAGATAAGATAAGATAAGATAAGATAAGATAAGATAAGATAAGATAAGATAACCTTTATTGTCATTTTTATACTGTGGGCAAGATGGCACACGTCAAAAATGAAATTTAGTTGCCCTCTCTCAGAGTGAAACACATACATGACACACACCTAAACATACTATGAACAACGTATTTATAGACCCACATCCCTACATATACGTAGCAAATAAATATTAAATACTGTCCATCTTGAATATATAACGGAAGGAGGAAGCTTGAGAGTTCGCAAGGTTAATGCTATATGGAATGAAACTATGGCTGAATCTGGATGTTCTGCTTCGGATACCACGAAGCCTCCTCCTCCCAGAAGGTAACAAGAAAAATAGATCATGAAGAGGATGTGTCGTGTCCCAGATAATCTTACGGACCCTGCTCAAGCAGTGCTTTTGTGCTATGTCCTGGATGGGAGGGAGGGAACTGCCAATGATCTTTTCAGCCATTTTCACCACTCTCTGCACCGCCTTCCTGTCTGCAGCAGGGATGCCTCCAAACCAGACTGTGATGCTGTATGACAGGATGCTCTCGATTGTCCCCCTGTAGAAAGTGGTCAACCCTTCTCTTTTTTTTACGCTAGACATACCTAGTTGCCTTCTAGCCTCTAGACCCCTTATCATCTTTGTTGCTCTTCTCTGCACTCTTTTCTAGGGCCTCAGGATCTTTTCTGGTATCCTAGCAACCAGAACTGGACAAGTATTCAGGATTCAAAAAGATCTTGACCAAGTTGAACAATGGGCCCTATCCAACAAAATGAGTTTTTATGTGGAGAAAAGCAAAGTTTTACATTTAGGCAGGAAAAAATCAAAGATATAAGTACACATTAGGTGAGACCTGGCTCAAAAACAGCAACTGTGAGAGGGACCTTTGAGTCCTAGTGGACGATCACTTGACTATGAGCCAGCAGTGTGCAGCAGCAGCCAAAAAAGCTAATATAATCCTGGGTTGTATAAACAGAGGCATAGAATCAAGATAAGGCGATGTATTAGTACTGCTTTATAAAACCCTAGTGAGACCACACTTGGAATACTGCAACTAATTTTGGTCACCAAACTACAAAAAAGATGTTGAGACCTTGGAAAAAGTTCAGAGAAAAGCAACTAAGATGATCAAAGGCCTGGAGACTAAAACATATGAAGAACTGCTGCAGGACTTGGGTTTGGCTAGTCTAAAGAAAAGAAGAAATAGGGGAGACATGATAGCAGTGTTCCAGTTTTTGAGGGGCTGCCACAAAGAAGAGCGGGTCAAATTATTTTCCAAAACACGAGAGGGCAGGACAAGAAACAATGGTTGGAAACTGATCAAAGAGAGGAGCAACCCGGAATTAAGGAGAAAGTTCCTAACAGTGAGGACAAATAACCAGTGGAACAGCTGGCCTTCAGAAATCATGGGTGCTCCATCATTGGAGGTTTTTAAAAAGAGACTGGACAGTCACTTGTCTGAGATGGTATAGGTTCTCCTGCTTGAGAGGGGGCTGGACTAGAAGACCTCCAAGATCCCTTCCAGTTCTATTCTATTCTATTCTATTCAGTGTGGCCTCGCTAATAGTACAGTGCTATCACTTCTCGGGATCTTGATTCTATTCCTCTGTTGATGCAGCCTAGGACTGTGTTCATTTTTGGGCGCAGCTGCGGCACACAGCTGGCTCATATTTAAGTAATGGTCTACTAGGATACCAAGATCCCACTTGCTAGCATATTCATTTTAAGATAGGGCCACTTAGCCAAAGCCACTAGAGACATAATTAACCTCTGAATTATAGACAGCAGTTACATCATATAATAATTTACTACATTCCAATCTCCTTTGAAATCAGATACAGGAGGATGGGAAGGATGCAAGGGATTTTTGCTTACTTAGTTTGTGATTGAAAAAGACAATTTTCTGTTAACAAAACTGTTGTGTTTCTATCCCTGTTATGTCTATGGAAATTCTCAGTCATCCAAGTCATAGTTATCCCAACACAGATAATCTCCAGGTGGCCTCAACGACTCTCTAAAACAGGGGTGTCAAACTCAATTTCATTGAGGGCCACATCAGCATTGCGGTTGTCCTCGGGGGGGGGCGGGTACATGTGGCCTACTGGGTGGGTGTGGCTGGAGTGGGTGTGGCCTACTGGGTGGGTGTGGCCAGTTCTACATCATTCGCGTCAAGGGTGCCTGTGGGGGCCTGGGCAGGAATTTATTTATTTATTTATGAGACTTATACACCGCTTTAAGTGCAAGCACTCTTTAAGTGGTGTACACCAGTAAGCAATGTATATATATATATTTACATTGCCCCCAACAATCTGGGTCCTCATTTTACCTACCCCGGAAGGATGGAAGGCTGAATCAACCTTGAGCCGGTGAGATTTGAACTGCTGACCTGCTGAACACAGTCAGCTAAAATGGCCTGCAGTACTGCACTCTAACTGCTGCGCCACCTCGGCTCTTTTGGGACATATCTGAGGGTCTCTGGCAGAAGGGGGTGGGACCAGGGCAAGTGCCAAGGCATAGTCCACTGAAGAGCCTGCTGAAAACCCTCAAGCCGGATATGTGAAGTAAACGAGCGCCATTTGCTGGCCACGTCCAGGCGATGGTGCATTTCTTCATTCCTCACAAAGGGTGACACCTCCCCAGTATGCACCCAGGGGACAGGGCTGACACAGCAGGGGCCGGTCCCTTGATGTTTCCAGATGGCCTTGTGGAGATAAGACTGAATGCATTTCAGCATTGATGGCCACCACAAAATTGTACATTGGCTCCCGGCTGGCCTGGGCCAGGGCCAAGGCAGTGGGGGCCATTTCCTCACTGTTTCCAGGATGGCTTCACGGGCCACATGAAACCACGTCGCAGGCTGCATCCGGGCCCCGGGCCTTGTGTTTGACATGTCTGCTCTAAAAGAAGGCAAATGACCATCTGTCTGCAAGGAGTATAAATCCTTCCATTTCCCCACCATCCAGTCAGAGCTGAAGAAGCTTCTGGGATGAGAAGAGAAACGTCTTCAAAGAAAAACAAGGAAGTCCAGTTGCCTTGTGAAAAAGCAACTTTGGGACATCCCTGTTATGCTAAGAAAATTAAAAAAGAAAAACTGGAATGGTTAATAAGGAAGACCTTGTATGTGGTATGTTGTCATTCTTGAGAACTTAACAATGGTTCCAAATAGCTTAACCCCTGTGTAGGTTCCCAGAAATATGGAATTGAAGCACCATTCTAATTTTGTCTTTGGACAAAATTACTGTATTGTATCTTATACATGAACAGTGGCTCCCATATGCTCCCTTCATCTGTTCAGCCTTTGGTGGCACACTTCTTCCTTAAAGGGACTGTAAAGCATAATTTGTCAGTTCACAACTGGTTGTGACAAGGAACCAGTTGCTTTTTGAATAAAGAGAAAAAGGATTCTTTCTCGCCGGTTCAGGACATATGTATTTTTTAAATTTGGCTTTATGCTATCTTTAATATTCCATGCATCCACAAAGATGAGCTTGTTTTGTTTCGCAATTTTGTTTTGCCATTATTTCACTTTTGTGTTTGCAATTTGTTTGAAATGGTATAGGGTTTCCTGCCTGAGTAGGGGGTTGGACTAGATGACCTCCAAGGTCCCTTCCAACTTTATTACTACTACTACTATTATTATTATTATTATTATTATTATTAGTGAAAGTCTCAAACCTGGTGGATAATTATTAGTTTTGTGCTTCTTATGACATTCATATTCTCAAAATGTTTCTCTTTCTTTGATAAATATTTGCAAAAGGAAATTAACCAAGTCAAAGGCCTCTGCCTTCGTAAATCAAGACAACATTTGCTTCCTCTCCAGAGTAAAGAAACAATGGAGTTAATTGGAGGTTATAATCCATGACTATTAAATACATGATCTCTAAGGGGGAAAACGTCTGAAACAACATGGGGCTCCTTCTATTAGAAGCAATGAGGGAGTAATTACTTTGCCATCTATTAATTGGGTTCTTACAATAGACTAGGTTAGCTTAATATGGAGCAATGTCTATGGAGATTCTCAATTGAGAATGAGAGGGTGAAGATCTTGTGGGACTTTCAAATACAGACAGATCACAATTTGGAACACAACACGCCAGATATCGCAGTGGTCGAGAACCGAAGCATACAGCTGATTGATATCGCTGTACCAGGAGATGCCAGAGTCGAAGAAAAAGAACTGGAAAAAATTATGAAATATCACGACCTGGCCATCAAAACTGCACGATTATGGATGAAACGTGTAACAGTAATGTGTAACAGTAATACCCATTGTCATCGGGGCACTGGGAACTATGTCCAAAAATTTTGCAAAATACATCAAGAAACTGCAGTTTCCTGCAATAACTCCAGCAATGCTACAAAAAACTGTGTTACTTGGAACACCCTATATTTTAAAGAGGTACCTGGTTGACACCTAGGATGCTGGTAGCAACCCGTGTCAACCATCAGCGCCAGCCAATTTGAATGTTCAGTTGACTGAGGTTCATGTCTAATGAATAAAAGATAATAATAATAATAACAACAACAATAACAATAACAATAATAATAATAATAGCAATAATAATAATAAATCACACAGTCAGCCAGATGTTCAGACTGGATTTGGCATTTTTGTCTACCTATCAAGTTCTTACCAAGGACCTGGGATAGGCAGATGTGGATGTTTGAATTGATGGTATCACAGATCTCGTTGCAGGATGGAAGCTGTTCCTAGTAAGGCTGCCTTTTGCAATTGACTGCTGGCGAATTTGTCAATGCCAATGATTATGTTCAAGTGGTGCTTCAGCTGCTTTGGGATTACACACAAGGCGCCTATTACTATTGGTACCACTCTTGCTTGCCTTTGCCACAGTCTTTCTATTTCTATTTGTAGGTCTTTGTATTTTGTTAACTCCTCCAGTTCTTTCTCGTCTATTCTGCTGTCTCCAGGCACTGCCACGTCCACTATCCAGACTTTTTGGTCTTTCTTATCGACAATTGTTAAGTCCGGGGTGTTATGTTGCAGGTGCTTGCCTGTTTGAATTCTATTATTATTATTATCAATCAACAGCGCCAGTCAATTTGAATGTTCAACAACAACAATAATAATAATAAGTTGGAAGGGACCTTGGAGGTCTTCTAGTCCAACCCCCTGCTCAGGCAGGAAACCCTATACCATTTCAGACAAATGGCTGTCCAGTCTCTTCTTAAAAACTTCCAATGTTGGAGCATTCAGCACTTCTGGAGGCAGATTGTTCCACTGGTTATTTGTTCTCACTGTCAGGAAGTTTCTTCTCAGTTCCAGGTTTCTTCTCTCCTTGATGAGTTTCCATCCGTTGCTTCTTGTCCTGCCTTCAGGCGCTTTGGATAATAGCTTGACTCTCTCTTCTTTGGGGCAGCCCCTGAGATATTGGAACACAGCTATCATGTCCCCCCTCGTCCTTCTCTTCATTAAGGTAGACATACCCATTTCCAGCAACCATTCCTTCTATGTTTTAGTCTCCAGTCCCCTGATCATCTTTGTTGCTCTTCTCTGTACTCTTTCTAGAATCTCAGCATCTTTTTTACATCGTGGTGACCAATACACCTCTCTTCTCAACGAAACAACAGAATAATATAAAAACAGCCCCTCTCTCTGTTTTTCCTTTTGATTTGATTCTTTCAGCTAGTTCCCTACTACTGCTATGCAACAGTCTTTTAGGAGGCATGATGAAGATTTCAGTTGGGTTGCAAACATGTGTAGCAAACAGACAGCAGCAGGCTGAAGGCAACTCTGAAAAGATTGCTTGGTTACAGCTCGTTGCTTCCAAAGCTTGCAGAGATATTTCCTTATGAATAAATAAAATAGGAAAATATGTTCCCCATCCCTCAATGCCTCCGTGCCTGGAAATTCAGGCAGAAGATTGCAGAAGAACAGCAGTGAAGCAGAAGGCAGCACCAAGCTACAAGTTCATTGGGGGGGGGCTTGGCATTCTCTGAGCTTGCTTGTTTTCTTGCAGACGTTTCATGACCCTAACTAGGTAATATCATCAGTGCTAGAAGGGAGTGAGGTTTGAGGAGGAGGAGGAGGAGGAGGAGGAGGAGGAGGAGGAGGAGGAGGAGGAGGAGGAGGAGGAGGAGGAAGATGACAACTGTGGGGCCCTTGGTGCTCTTTGAGCTTGGTGGTTTTCTTGCAGACGTTTCATGACCCTAACTAGGTAATATCATCGGTGCTAAAAGGGAGTGGGATTTGTGGAGGAGGAGAAGGAGGAGGAGGAGGAGGAGGAGGAGGAGGAGGAGGAGGAGGAGGAGGAGGAGGAGGAGGAGGAGGACTGTAGGATCCTTGGTACTCTCTGAGCTTGCTTTCTTTCTTGCAGACGTTTCATTACCCTAACTAGGTAATATCATCAGTGCTTCTAAGGAGTGGAATTTGCTGTCAGTTTATATTCTGGTGTCTTGGCTGTCTGTGTGGGGGAGTGGGGGCAGGGAAGGCAATCTTAGGGATTCTTTGGTTGGGCTGTTTACTGGCTCTGTGGCAGTTTCTTGATTGGAGTATTGTTTACTTGATTATTTGTCTGAAGTTAACCTTATAGTTAATCTATGCTGATCTGGGGGCTGATTGCTGGTGGAGAGGTGCTTAAATCCTTTTGTCCCCTTTTTGGCTTGTAGACTGTCTCTTTTGCATAGTCTATAGATGTTGTTAATGTCTATGTGTCAACTGATGGCTGATTTGTCAGAGTGCCAGGCGTCTAGAAATTCCCTGGCGTTTTTTAGACTAGGCCTGGTCTAGGATCGTCACATTTTCCCAATTGAAACTATGGTTAAATCTGTCTATACGTTGTGAAATTAAAGAGTTTTCATTGTGTCTTCTGACTGCTAGTTGATGTTCGTGGATGCGTTCTGCCAGTCTTCTGCCTGTTTGTCCTACATAGTAGTTGTTGCAGTTCTTACACTGTATGTTGTAGACGACTCTTCTTTTTTCTTCTGAGGTTGCTGGGGTCTTTTGGTTTGCTTAGGATGTTTTGAAGGGTTTCAGTTAGCTTGTGTGCTATGCTGATTCCATGTGGTTGTAGGACTCTGTTGGTGTTGGATGTGTTGTATTGGGTTGAGTGGTCAGGGACTTTTTGATGAAATTGCGTGAGTATCATTTTGTTAGAATGTGTTGAATGTGTTGAGGGGCTGCCACAAAGAAGAGGGGATCAAATTATTCTCCAAAGCACCAGAGGGCAAGACAAGAAACAATGGATGGAAACTGACCAAGGAGAGAAGCAACCTGGAATTAAGGAGAAACTTCCTAACAGTGAGGACAATCAACCAGTGGAACAGCTTGCCCCCAGAAATCATGGGCGCTCCATCACTGGAGGTGTTTAAGAAGAGACTAGACAGTCACCTGTCTAATATAGTATAGGTTCTCCTGCAGGGGGCTGGACTAGAAGACCTCCAAGGTCCCTTCCAGCTCTATTCTATTCTATTCTATTCTATTCTATTCTATTCTATTTGCTCCATTTCCTGTTTCTGCTGTTCTGGCTTGCTGCAGTTTGTTTAGGTTCATCTAAATAAAGTCCCTATGCAGCTTCTCTTGTGGGAGACTGGGCTGTTGTTTAGTAATGGAGCACCTGATTGGTATGGATGGTTTTTCTTAGACTTGCATTTCTAGTTTGCCACTGTGGTCACTGCTGGTCAAGATGTCCAGAAAGGGTAGTGAGTTTGCTCCACTATCAAAGCAACCACCCAACCCAAGGGAGGGTTACGTATAAGATAATATGGCATTGTGTAATGTTTTGTATAATGTGGTTGAAAGAAAAATCTTCCTCAGGGTCCAGTCCAAGCCGGGAATAAACAAAATGGAGACTGCTTTAGAAAGAAGGTTGTAGTTTGTTGAAGAGCAGAACCACAAGGCATGAGGCTCTGGAGCAGCTGACCACATGTAGCTGGGAGTGTTGGGTTTTTATACCTTCTTGGGCTTTTGAGGTTGTTTCCTGTTCCTGTGTCATGAACCTTGACCTGAGGTTCAGTGTGCCTTTCTGATATTCTAATGGTGGTGGGTTAATACTATTATGTCCTAAAGGTCATGTTTTTAGAGTTTGGGTGAAATATGTAGATTTTAGGGGTCTTTGTCTTAATAGAATCTTATTAATCTTATCAGCTTCTAGCTTCCTGGCTCCAATCTTTCTGAAAAGATTATCAAATCTGCATTTCTATACACCTGGTTTCTGCTTGGGGCAGAGAGACTTGGGGGGGGGAGTTCTTCCTTTAAGATCCAATCCTCAGGGGAAATATAATATTCTGGTTTTTAATATTCCCCCCAATATTTCTTTCTCTGGGGGAGGATGCTGTCCTCCCACAATGTGTATTACCAACATTCTGAGACAAAATTCTAAGAGGCCAACAAAATATATACAGGAGTTCTGACTTGCTACTGTTCAAAACAGCTGTGCACGTAGATTATGGATTCCCCCCCCCCAGAAAATTATTTATTTTTGATCTTCCACTACATGCAAACCGTCTACTGTAAATGTCATCTGACGTGAGTTTTGGAAGACTTATTTAGCCTTTTCATTATTTGCTGCAATTTAAAATATTTCAGGCATCGTTATGCTAACTGTCAAGTCGAAAGCTTTCCCTGTAAGTTCCTAACAGAAAGATATGAATTATAAAATAGAGATGGAAATTGCAGGTTGAACATTAACATTCAAAACTCTAGCTTTCTGTTTGTTTGAGCCTGAATTCATTGAGTGTTGTGTACGTTCTTCATTGCAGCACTCTCTTTACAGCCTAACTCGCTGTATGCATGGAGCGTTCATTTCCCACTCAACATTTTGCAAAGCTTTCGATGGTGATTGTAGTAACAAGTGTTTCTTCGGTAGGCAGTCATCCCTTCAAGATGTTGAGAGCTTTGGAGACGTGTGTAACATTCAAACAACTTTTGCTTTAAGTCAAACTCTTCATCCGTCCATTGCGACACTGTTCAATCTCTGCTGAGGGCTTTTCAAGATTCCTGACAATATTTTTCCAGCTCTTCCTAAAGGATATCTAAGAGGGGAGATCAAAAAAAAAAAAAAAAAAAAAGTCAAAGGGTAGCTACAATTGTACAATCAAAGTCCCATCTAGTTTGTACAAGCTGACTTTTTGATCTCCTGCAGATACCCCATGAATAGGGCTGATCTTAAGTCAGTCCTCATAGAACATCAATATTTCAACCGCTAAGCAGATAAGGGTCCTGTAGTGTAGCTTGTCCAGGAAGCAAATGAGATCAATAGCTTTATTTAGTAATAAAATCACAAGAGTTAAGAGCCATTTTGCCCATTCAATCCAACTCCCAACTTTGTGAAAGAATTCGTACTAAAATGTCCCCACTCAATGGCTGTCTAATCTTTGCTGGAATGCAATAGAGCCCACCAGTTCTTAAGGAATTGATTCCACTATCAAACTGCTGATAGGCTAGGACAGGGTGTCAAACTCAATTTCATTGAGGGCCGCATCAGCATTGCAGTTGCCCTCGGGGGGGCCGGGTGGGTGCGGCCTACTGGGTGGGTGTGGATGGAGTAGGTGTGGCCTACTGGGTGGGCATGGCCAGCTCTACATATTCACGTCAAGGGTGCCTATGGGGGCCTGGGCAGGAGTGGGACAGATCTGAGGGTCTCTGGCAGAAGGGGGTGGGACCAGGTAAAGCCCATCAAGCTGGATATGTGAAGTAGGCGAGGGCCATTTGCTGGCCACTTCCAGACGATGGTGCATTTCTTCATTCCTCACAAAGGGGGACACCTCCCCAGCATGCACCCAGGGGGTGGGGCCGACGCGGCAGGGGCTGGTTCCTCGCTGTTTCCAGACGGACTTGTGGAGCTAAGACTGAATGCGTTTCAACATAGATGGCCCCCACAAAATTGTACATTGGCTCCCGGCCGGCCTGGGCCAGGGCCAAGACAGAAGGGGCCGTTCCCTCACTGTTTCCAAGATGGCTTCGCGGGCCACATGAAACCACTTTGTGGGCCGCATCTGGCCCCTGGGCCTTGTGTTTGACACCCCTGGGCTAGGAAGTCATTTCCTAAAATCCCAGTAAAATCTGGCTTCTTGCTCCTTAAATTCAATATCTCACGTCTTCCACTCTGAAAGAGAACAGGTCTTCCTCTTCTCCCTAACATCCCTTCAGATGCCACCATATCCTTTCTCCCCTCGAGACTAAATATACACGGTACTCCAGTGTCTCGTCATAAGATACATCTGCGGTGGCAATGTGAAAGAGCTTTGTTATTGCGAGTTTAGTGACATATTTTGATTTCTGCTTCTTATTAAGGAAACTCTAGAAGTGTAGAGATCTTTATGAGCTAGCCTGCTTGTTTTTGTACCTCAGTAACTGTCTGGTTTGGTACAGTAGGAAAAGTATAGACTTGAACGGATAAAAGGGAAGGGGAGCCTTCACGTGCCTTCAAACCTGTGAAAATCTCAGATTTTCAGGACCACCCCAGAGTCATCAGCCACTCAATCAAGGTCAGGTCTTGCAGTCTCTTGACCACTGCAGGGCCATGAAGTCCTGGTATCAGGTTTTGATTAAAAAAAAAGTTGAGTTAGTGGTTGGGAACTTCTGCACTGAACCTAGAATTGGGTACTGTGGAAACTAGGGTATCTCTGCTGTATTACTGAGGAGCTTTTGACAGTTTCTGAGAGGGATCTCGGAGTCCTAGTAGACAATCCCTTAAATAGGAACCAGCTGTGTGCGGCAGCTGCCAAAAAAGCCAACACAGTGCTAGGTTGCCTTAACAGAGGGATAGAATCAAGATCACGTGACGTGTTAATACCCCTTCAGATGCCAAGCGTCTGAATGTTAATCACGTGATCATGGGAATGCTGCAATATTGTAAGTATAAAAAATGGTTATAAGTCACTTTTTTCAGTGCTGTTGTAACTTTGAATGGCCACTAAATGAACTTTTGGAAGTTGAGGACTGTATGTATTTTTGAAGGCTCTTAGTTCTTGTGGTTAGGGTTAAGGTTAGGAGTGTTACTGTCATGGTTCTGAAACTCTTCAAAAGAACTTCAAGGCATTGTTTACCTTAAAGAATCTTTTATTCTTTTATTATTATGCTATTCGAGTAGCATAATATCGGCACTGCATAATCAAAGCCAAAAACTGAATTCCCCTCCCCTGGGCACATAGTATCAAAGCACAATTCCCTCCTCCAATTAACTGTCATAAATCACATTCCCCAATTAGCTTGAAGCACGGGCTTCCTCTCCAGTTCTCCAGCCTGCCAATTCTTTATCAGTTCTATGCTCAATAACCTTGATTCTCACGCTAAGTTTAGTGTTGTTATGTCTAGCTAGACTCTCATTCACATCTCCCCTCCTCCCAGTATCATCGAACTCTAAAAGCGAAAGGGAAAAATGATGGCTACATTTCCATCTGTTGTCAATGCAGAACATCCAACATTCACAGCATTGAAGTTACCTTTTTACTTCCTGTTTCCTTCCAGTTTTATCTCTTGCAAAGCTCTGAGCTATTTGTTTAAAGACGGCATTCAATCCCATTCTCCATTCTCGGTCTGTTTCCACCCACTGACAGCCTATAAGAAGCATAAACAGCCTGAAGTAGCTTTCTTACTGTGACTAGTTCAGAGAAAGACATGCAGAATTATAAGAGCAGAAGTGTATACTGTGTGATAAGAGGACCACCAGTATCTGATTGGCAAATTCAAGTACTTTGCAGATGTATCTCCTAAAGCAATATATTCACTATCCAAGCCACACTTGGATTTTTGGATTTTTATTTTTTTAAAAAGGCTTTCTCTTAGTTTTGACGCTACTATCTTATGCATTTAATTCCTCTTTGCCCAGTTGCTTGGAAGCAGATGTTTCTTTTCATCTTTGTGGTTGAGCTGCAGAATAATTTAGCAAACTGAGATTCAAAAGGGGGGAGGCAGGCTTAGGTGGGTGGGCATGGAGTGAAGGAAAGACAAACAAGGAAATCTCCCAAGAAATATGGGAAATATTTACATTGGGAAACGCGCAGCACTAAAGGCAAGGGGCACATCTGCTTTGGAATAATCGCAAATTCTCCGTACAGCATTCAAAAAGTCTGTCAAAAATAATTAGCATACTAATGGCCACGCTGGGTAAGAAATTGATTTCTGGGCTAAGTAATTGGCAGGTTGAGGAACTGAAGCGTTCTGTTCCAGCGGGAGGAATTTGGTGGTTTGGCCTTTCCAGAAGAGAGCTTTGTCACCTAAGATGGCAGAGTCTGGTAGCACCCATTTTATAACCTTTTGTGACCCTTTGATAAGTTTGGTTTAGGATAGATGGCCAGCAGCTAAGATTAGATTAGATTAGATTAGATTAGATTAGATTAGATTAGATTAGATTAGAACAGAACAGAATACAATACAATACAATAGAACTGGAAGGGACCTTGGAGGTCTTCTAGTCCAGCCCCCTGCTCAAGCAGGAGAACCTACACCGTCTCAGACAGGTGAACATCTAGTCTCTTCTTAAAAGTCTCCAGTGATTGAGCGCCCACGATTTCTGGAGGCAAGCTGTTCCACTGTCCTCACTCTCAGGAAGTTTCTCCTTAATTCCAGGTTGCTTCTCTCTTTCATCAGTTTCCAACCATTATTTCTTGTCTTTCCCTCTGGTGCTTTGGTGAACAACTTGGCCCCCTCTGCCTTGTGGCAGCCCCTCAGATATTGGAACCCCAAGCATGATGATGCTCAAATATACTAATAATAATATCTGCAAGAAATATTATTTGCCTGTAAGCAAAAACTGGTGGGATCGTAAAATAGAGAAAGTCATAGAAAATGATAAAATTAAACTGCTCTGGGACTTCAGAATTCAAACAGACAAGCACCTGCAACATAACACCCCGGACTTAACAATTGTCAATAAGAAAGACAAAAAAGTCTGGATAGTGGATGGCAGTGCCTGGAGATAGCAGAATAGATGAGAAAGAACTGGAGAAGATAACAAAATACAAAGACCTACAAATAGAAATAGAAAGACTGTGGCAAAAGCAAGCAAGGGTAGTACCAATAGTCATAGGTGCCTTAGGTGCAATCCCAAAGCAGCTGGAGCACCACTTGAACATAATCATCGGCATTGACAAATTCGCAATTAGTCAATTGCAAAAGGCGGCCTTACTAGGAACTGCTTCCATGCTGCAACAATATCTGTAATACCATCAAACATCCACATCTGCCTATCCCAGGTCCTGGGTAAGGACTCGATACGTAGACAAAATGCCAAATCC
This sequence comes from Crotalus tigris, assembly GCF_016545835.1. Taxonomy (NCBI): domain Eukaryota; kingdom Metazoa; phylum Chordata; class Lepidosauria; order Squamata; family Viperidae; genus Crotalus; species Crotalus tigris. The sequence continues at coordinate 360,824 of NW_024096723.1, forward strand.
AACATCTGGCTGACTGTGCGATGATCCATAATAATAATAATAATAATAATAGTTGGAAGGGACCTTGGAAGTCTTCTAATCCAACCCCCAACTCTCTCTATTGAGGTCCTATTTAGCTGCATTTAGTAGGTAGTCACTGTGCTATTACATCATTTGTGTTTTTTTAAGCATGCTTAAATTAGCCGTATTTATTTTGGAGAAGAAGAAAAAAACCTGCTTCTTCCATTCTTTGCCTTTATGGCTTTTTAATGCTTCCAGCAATTTTGACAGTGGATAGGTTTCAGTCTGAAATGTTTAAGATTGAAAGCACATTTTGGACAAAAGCCTGCAGCTAACCTTTGCCTGGAATAGAAGTGGACCACTTAAGTCCACTTTTCAAAAAATGTGTGGGTGAATTAAATACATAGTTTGGCTTTTAAGATTATAGGAAATCAATAATCTCCTGTGTCTGGAGAAATTGCATTTCAGCAGAACACTATTCTCTGCTCTATAGAGCAGTGGTTAAACCAAGTATTGACCAATTCAGCTGCGATTAAATAGACAAACTTAGTTCAAACATGGAAAGGAAGGGGAGGGGAAGGGATGATCAATTTTGATACCGATGTCCAAGCGCTGTTAACTTTCTGAAGCAGAGGTTTGCAGATGGGTTAGACCATTTGGGGGGGGGGGAACAACTGGAGATGTTATGTCCTGAAGTAATGATAATCTTTCCTTCCCTCCTTCCTTCCTTTCTTCCTTCCTTCCTTTTACCTTCCTTCCCCCTTCTCTCCCTCTCCCTTCCTCTTTCTTTCATTTCGTCTTTCCTTCTTATTCTTCCTTCCTTCCCTTCCTTCTTCCCTCCCTCCCTCCCTCCCTTCCTTCCTTCCCTCCCCATCCCTTCCTCCTATTCTTCCTCCCTTCCTCCTATTCTTCCTTCCTCCTATTCTATCCTTCCTTCCCTTACTTCTTCCCTCCCTCCCTCCTAGTCTTCCTTCCTCCTATTCTATCCTTCCTTCCTTTCTTCCCTCCCTCCCTCCCTTTCTCCTATTCTTCCTTCCTTCCCTCCCTTCCTTCCTCCTATTCTTCCTCCCTTCCTCCTATTCTTCCTTCCTCTTATTCTATCCTTCCTTTCCTTCTTCCCTCCCTCCCTCCCTTCCCTCCCCATCCCTTCCTCCTATTCTTCCTCCCTCATTCTTCCTTCCTCCTATTCTATCCTTCCTTCCTTTCCTTCCTTCTTCCCTCCCTCCCTTCCTTCTATTCTTCCTTCCTCCTATCCTAGCTTTCCTTCCTTCCCTCCCTCCCTCCCTCCCTCCCTCCCTCCCTTCCTCAAACAATTTCTAAAGACATGTTTTAAATCAGAAGATAAAATGGCTAAAACCGGATTGCCAATATCTTCTGGTCACTGCGTTTTCTGCTTTCTGACAGGAAAACAAGTTACGTAGCTTCAGACAATGTATCACATTTAATTTGATTCCTCCCCGGATTTCTTGGGCACTTTTCAGGGCAAGGCCCTTTCCTAGGTTTAGACAGACCAGACATCCCTTCCTTCCTTGACAGATGTGATGGAACTGAGCAGTTTATAAATTGCAGTAATAAAATCAATCCAGAGTCCCACTAAGGCACAAGCAACCAGATTCCAATTATCTCACTTCAAACATGTTAGGTGAACACCCAGCCTCCCCTGGAGAAGGCTCTGATGCTGGGGAAGGTGGAAGGTAAGAGAAGACGACCAGCAGCAAGGTGGATGGACTCCCTTATGGTTGTCTAGGATTAATCATTCAGAGACCTGAAGGACCAGGCTGGGGACAGATAGTTTAGGAGAAAATCTATGTATGTCAGGGGTCTTCAAACTTGGTCCTTTTATGACTTGTGGACTTCAATTCCCAGAATTCCTCAGCCAGGCATGCTGACTGAGGAATTCTGGGAGTTGAAGTCCACAAGTCATAAAAGGGCCAAGTTTGAAGATCCCTGATCTATGTGGCCACTAAGAGTCAACACCAACTTGATGGCACATAATCAATCAAATAAAAAGGAAATACAATTTAAAAAAACACACCCAACATGCCAAGTTGGAAATGGACACCAACACACTTGTTAGAAATTCTGTTTATATATACAGTAGCACCATAGATCAAAGAGTACAGTCACCATGTGCTTTACTACTTAACTGTTTTTACTGTAACAGGAAGCAGGAAACTCTACTTAGAACAAAAGAGCATAGAGTATATACTGTAGAACCAAACTTGTAAATACTGCTATCTACTGGTGGAATACCACTGTAGTTGTTGCATAGAAAAATACATTCCAACAATGAATTCCATGAACACCTCATGTTGATTTTCCTACAATTCAGCCTGTCTCATAGTAGTGAGGGAAGTTAGCCCAGAGAAAGAAATATTAAAAAGGGCAGAAAAATATATTTTTCCTCAAAAGGACTTTTTAAAACCAAACCTGGCCCCAAATCTATCTCTCTGCCCCAAGCAAGAGTTAGCCCCATGCAAATGCAGATGTAAAACCATCAGAGAATTGAAGCCAGAGCAATCAAGAAGACAAAAGAGAAGATCTGCATACCCCACCCAAACTCTAGGAGTCATTAGCCCCATCACCTGGGAAGCAAGATATGATAATAGGATTAAACCACAGATATCAAGGCCTAGACAAACACTCAGAAACAGCCTCAAGGTTCATGCCACAGGAACAGGAAACTATTCCAAACAAGGCTAGAGAGGGTATAAAAAACCCTACTGCCCATGTGCTCTCCCTCTTTCCTCTCCTCTGCTCCTTCCTGCAAGGACCATCTTTCTGCTTCTTCAATAAACTGTAACCTTCTTCCCAAAGCAGTCTCCATGTTGCCTATTTATTCCCGGCTTGGATGAACCAGGATGAAGACTTACTTCTCACAGTAGCATACCTAAAATAATACAAATCACAACTAGTCACCTAACTGGGCACATACTGTAAAGGATTCAGAATAGAAGCAGTTAATATCTTGGCTTCCCTTTACAACCATGTCAGATCAGTAGAGAAGTCTTAAATGTGATTTTTAAATTGGATGCTACAGTTCGAAAAGAATGATTTCATTGAGACTGGGAACATCAAGCGCTTTTCATTACGCGTGATTTAAAAACAGAAATAGGTTTATTGGAGGAAAGGAGCTAACTACTAATATAAATGCTTGCTTATGCCTGGTTTCATAATAAAATAAAATTGGTAATAACAGAATAACAGAGTTGGAAGGGACTTCAGAGGTCTTCTAGTCCAATGACCTGCTCTAGCAGGAGACCCTATACTAGAGATAGGCAACCTTGGCTCTTTTATGACTCGTAGACTTCAACTCCCAGAATTCCTGAGCCAGTCATGCTAGCTCAGGAATTCTGGGAGTTGACGTCCATGAGTCATAAAAGAGCCAAGGTTGGCTACCCCTGCCCTATACCATTTTTGACAAATGGTTGCCCAATCTCTTCTTAAAACTTCCAGTGCTGGAGCACCCACAATGTCTGAAGGCAAGTCTTTCCACTAATTAATTGTTCTCAATGTCAGGAAATTTCTCCTGAGTTCTAGGTTGCTTCTCTCCTTGATTAGTTTCCATCCATGCTTCTTGTCTGCCTTCAGATGCTTTGGAGAATAGGTTGAATCTCTTATGAGTTCTAGAAGTTTCTACAAGCCTCAGTTTGTACACTCAGAATAATCTTCTTGCTGAGTTGTCCAATTATTTATCTCTTTTTTTTTTTACAAAAAAAATCTAAGTGGCAAACATATTCAACATACCTTCTTCCTCCTGTTTTCCCCACAACAACAACCCTGTCAGAGAGAGTGACTGCCCCAAAGTAACCCAGCTGGCTGCCATGGCTAAGGCAGAACGTGAACTTGCTATTTCCAGCTTTTTAGTCAGGTGCCTTAACCACTAGACAAAATGGAAGAGTTAGCTGTTAGGGAAGGGACTGTAGCACTGCACAGAAAAACCCAGATAGCATCACTCTGTCCTTAAGTAGATCTACGATTCAAGGAACAAGACACAGAAATTCAGTTACTCAATTTAATGGCACATAAAAGGAATAATCAGGTAAGCATTAAAGCAGATTAAATAAGTCACAGGGCATTAAATTAGTTTTATCCAGGACTGTGTATTTTTCAGGTACCACCTACGGATGAAAAGCAAGATGGGCTTATTGTGTGTGATATCACAAAGTTGCACTTTTGCCCTCTTTCTGTTTGGCAGAACAATCAATTCATGGCAGCATGGGGACACGAGTCCTCTCTCTTTTCTACATGTGACACAAAATTGCCTATACATCCAAAAGGGACAGAGCTTGTGGTATGATGTTACCACGCTGTTACACACTATCATGATGGTCAAAGCAGTGAGGACCTACAGACGCAATTACGTGTAATATTTTGAAGGCACCAAATATCTAAAGAGAGGTCCCCAACCTTTTGGGCATCAGGGACCATGGAGAGAGGTTTTTCCATGGACCGGAGGGTGGGTGGTTTTGTGTGCTGCCTGCATCCCACGGAAGGGGCTTTGCTTCTTTGTGCGGACCAGCTACTGGCATGCTGCAGCCCAGTACTGGTTCACGGACCGGGTGTTGGGGACCCCTGGTCTAAAGTTCTGCCACACAACATCGGTCTGGAGCTCCTTAATCAAAATGTGTGTTTTTCCCCAGGTTACTGCTGCAACTGAGAAAAATCCTTCAGAAAGATGCAGCTACTTTAAAAAGATCTGAACGATAGCAAGTCAAAGTGACACCTCCCTGAATTCTGAAGCATGGACAAGGAAACCCTCAACAAAAATTTTTCCCAGTTTAGCATTCTTACCAAGAAACTATTCCTTTTAAGAACATACCATTTCCCCTGCTCTATTTTTCCATATTACCCCTTCAAAAAAAATGAAATACAGGCAGTCCTTGACTTATAATCATTCGTTTGGTGACTTTGAAGTTACAAAGGCACTGAAAAAAGTGACTTACAACTAGCCTTACACCAACTATCCCTAGGGCAAGGGTAGGCAACCTTGGCTCTTTTATGACTCGTGGACTTCAACTCCCAGAATTCCTGAGCCAGCATGGCTCAGCTTGGAAACCTCTCCCTTTCCCCTCAGCATAGCTGGCTCAGGAATTATGGGAGTTGAAGTCCACAAGTCATAAAAGAGCCAAGGTTGCCTACTCCTGCCCTAGGGTCACATAATCAAAATTTGGGTGTTTGATAATAAGGTAGAATAATATAGAATAATGTGGAATAATAATAATAATGAAAAATCATTAAAACAATGATGTGTCTGCATAATTACTGGAATAAAGCTGTGTTAGCAATCTGTGACTAACCAAATGTGCATTGCACTTGGAAACAATGTATGTAGCATAACTGACCATTGTATGCCTGTGAGAAACTAACCTAATGAAATACAATGTGTATCACTAATGTGTGTCCCTTTGTTCCTGAGAAAAGAAATGTATGGAACCTAAACCCACCCTCAGTGTTCAGAATTGCTTGTTGTTATTGCTTCTGAACCTTGCGCAATAAATCTCTCTGCTAAACCTTTTGGAATTCATAAAAGTCTCTTTCATTTTCCACAAGAACAACAGGCCTGTATTTACAAGGGTTGTGGTGTCTCAGGGTCATGGGATCAACATTTGCAACCTTAAAGCTGGCTTCCAACAAGCAACATCAATGGGGAAAGTCAGATTTGCTTAACGGCTGTATGATTTGCTTAACAACTACAGCAATTCACTTAACATCCATGTTCTAAAATTGTGACTCACTTAATTTGTGGTGGAAGGCAAGGACTACTAAAGTGGGAAAGAAATAGAATAACATAGAATAAAAAAGAATAAAGTATAATAATAATAATAATAATAATGAAAAATCACTAAAAGCAAAAATCATGTGTCTGCATAATCTCTGAAAGAAAGCTGTGTTAGCCAAAAGCTGTATTAACAGTACGTGAATGACCTAATGCATATTTAGAAACATTGTATAAAAGTAAAAACTGCCTTTATTGTATTCCCATGAGAAATGGAGCTAACGTGTGAGAAACTATCTGAATGTTACACAAAGTAGATTCCATATACAATGTAAGATTCCATCTATGCTTCCTTTGTTCCTGAGAGAAAGAAACCTATAAAGCTTTAGTTTAGACCCTCCCCCTTGTTCAGAAATTTGTTGATTGTTAAATCACTTCTGAACCTTTTTGCGCAAAAATAAAGATCTCTCTTTCACCCATGGAATTTCGTAAAAGCCCTTTACTTTTTTAAGGCTTTATTTTTCCACAAGACTACCGTACACAGAGCACTGGGGGGAATTATCACCACCAGCAACACCGCCAATATTTTGACAGCAGAACTAGCCCACCAGTGTTTTCAAATACAGATAGTCCTCAACTTACAACAGTTTCATTTACTGACCGTTCGAAGTTACCATGGCACTGAAAAAGGTGACTTATCATTATTTATCACACTGATGACTGTTGCAGCATTCCCCAGGGTCATGTGATCAAAATTCAAATGCTTGGCAGTTGACTCATATTTATGCAGTATCACATGATCACCCTTTGAGACCTCCCGACAAGCAAAGTCAATGGGGAAGCTAGATTCATTTAACAACCATGTTATTAACCTAACAACGACAGCTGTCAACATCCCGCCTGAAGGTATCCAAATAAATCACCAGGTTCATTTTGTTTCCAAAAACCCTACTGTTTATTGAATAGATGGCATGGTACTGTCAAAGCAAAACTAACTCTGAGGTTCCAAGCAGTGGTGGGATTCAGCTGGTTCGCACCGGTTCGGCAGAACTGGTAGCTAAATTTTGCTGCATTCAGAGAACCGGCTGGCTTCCAGAAGTCCAGTCTAGGCCTCAGAGGCCTGCAGGAGACCTCCCAGGCCTAGAACGGCCCACCAGAAGTGCATGAATGCTACTTCTGGAAGCCCGTTCTAGGCCTTGGAGGCCTGGAAGAGGCTTCCCAGGCCTAGAACAGCCCACCAGAAGTAGATGGATTCCACTTCTGGAAGTCTGTTCTTGGCCTCGGAGGCCCAGGCCTGCATCAATAAGAGAACCCGTTGTTCAGGTATTTGAATTCCATCATTGGTTCCAAGACATCAGTTCATAGAATTAAACAATATTCTCTCCAGCCAAACCCCACCCTCTCACATAGTCCCTGTAAACAATTTCACTTTATTATGGGAACTGTCTGCTTCTCCTTCACACCTGCTGCAGTGTCCTTGGAAGGGTTTCAGGTTCTCACATCTTCAGCAGAAACATAAAAGTTTCATTTCTCCATCTAAACCCTTCTAAAGTAATACCTCCCCCCCACACCAACTCTAACGAAGAGGTACGTAGCTGCCAAAGTTTCATTCTTCTCAGCAGCAATTCATTTAACAACCGTGACAAGAAAGATCGTAAAATGGAGCAAAAAAATCACTTAACAATTATCCCACTTAGCAACGGAAATGTTGAGCTCCATTGTGGTCCTAAGTTGAGGACTGTGTGTATTTTGTCTCTCTGAACCCAAACTCCCAAGACTTCGCAGGAACTAAAAAAGGACTGATCTTTTGTTTCTGAAGCTTTGATGTAGCATTTCAAGTCAGAAAACGTTTCTCTTTCTGAGTACATAACTCACCTCCAGGTATTTATCTCAAGTACGTTTGCCAAAAAGCTACCTCTGATCTTCTTAGTATCTTGGGAGCCTGTTTTATCAGTGAGGAGATCCCCCTGGGACGCAGAGGAGTAGTCAAAGCGAGAGGAAAGCTTTTACTCAGAGAAAAATCCCATAAGGCTTTCTCCCTTCTCCCTTTCATGCTACAGTAGACATACTTTGATCCCTTAAGTCCACATGTGAACAAAAAATATTAATGACTGCCAGCTCTGAAATCAGAGAATGCGGCTACCTTCAAGGGGCAAAAGGTCTTAGGACGGAAACATCACTTCATATTTCATGAAATACCACATTCTCTTTGAGGATCAAAGTCCCATTTCCTGACTGTCTGTGTTTCCATACAGGCAAGCTATAAGCAATTAAATTGTATTGTCAATGCCCCTTTGTGCTTGATCGGAAAAGAATATAAGGTCGCTCCCCATTATCCCAAAGGAAAGGTGACGGAAATAGAATTAGAAATGCAGATCAAACTCCTCGGCGCTGCTCAGATTCTCAGCTAGAGTAGGTGTAACACTGATGGAAATCAATCCTGAAGATTTCGACTTTCCCAATAAATGTGTCTATACATCACACCCGACTGTGGGTGTATTTCTTTATCCCAGTTCTTTCTCACCCTTCATTCAAGAGCTTGAGACAATGTATAGAGTCCAGGGGTAGGCAACCTTGGCTCTTTTATGACTCGTGGACTTCAACTCCCAGAATTCTTGAGCCAGCGTGGCTCAGCTTGGAAACCTCTCCCTTTCCCCTCAGCATGGCTGGCTCAGGAATTCTGGGAGTTGAAGTCCACGAGTCATAAAAGAGCCAAGGTTGCTTCACTCTGGCCTAGGCCTAGGCTGTTTTATGACTCATGGACTTCAACTCCCAGAATTCCTGAGCCAGCGTGGCTCAGCTTGGAAACCTCTCCCTTTCCCCTCAGCATGGCTGGCTCAGGAATTCTGGGAGTTGAAGTCCACGAGTCATAAAAGAGCCAAGGTTGCCTACCCCTGCCCTAGTGATACTACTAGTGGTATTACACTATAATGGATTATCCTCCCTGGTGCAAGAGAGAAGTCTTTGCTAGGATGTTTACAAAACCTGTTTCCTGTTTCTCATTTTTCCCCAACAACAACACTGCTAGGTGGACTGGGCCTCTAGCTATATATATTTGCATGTACCGGTGTCTGTGTGTCTGTGTGTCTCTGTTTATACATACATATGTGTATGTATGTATATACATACATATACATAAACATATAAACATACATACACACACATATATACACACACAAAGACACACATACAAGTGGTCCTCAACATACAACCACATATGGGGCAGAATTTGCTTTCCCAAGCAAGGCAATTGTTAACTGAATCATACCCAATGTTGACTTTTTCCCCATGGTTGTTAAGTAATCATACAGTTGTTGTTCCAATGTTTCAATGGCTTCTTGAGTTCTTTTCCATAAGTATGAGTTCCTCAACTTAACAGAACGACAGAGTTGGAAGAGACCTTGGAGGTCATCTAGTCCAACCCTCTGCTCAGGAAGGAAACCCTATACCATTTCAGACAAATGACTGTCCAGTCTCTTCTTAAAAACTTCCAGTGCTGGAGCATTTACAGCTTCTGGAGGCAGGTTGTTCCACTGGTTAATTGTTCTAACTGTCAGGAAGTTTCTCCTTAGTTCTAGGTTGGTTCTCTTCTTGATCAGTTTCCATCCATTGTTTCTTGTCCTGCCTTCAGATGCTTTAGTAGAATAACAGAGTCGGAAGGGACTTTGGAGGTCTTCTAGTCCAATTCCCCCCCCTCCCTTCTTGTCCTGCCTTCAGGTGTTTTGGAGAATAGCTTGACCCCCTCTTTCTTTGTGGCAGCCCCTCAAATATTGGGACATTGCTTTCACATCACCCTTAGTCCTTCTCTTCATTAAACTAGACACACCCAATTCCTGCAACCGTTTTTCATATGTTTTAGTCTCCGGTCTCCTAATCATTTTTGTTGTTCTTCTCTGTACTCTTTCTAGAATCCCAAGATCTTTTTTATTGGAGATAATTATTTGAAGGGAAAAACATTAATCTTCCTGCCAATAATAATGGTTTGTGAAATGTATATACAGGTTTTTCTCATCATTCCTTTCCCCCCCCCCCTTCCATTCTCTAATTTCCCCCTTTTGGAAGCTGTCAGAAACATTAACACCTTAGTTAAAGACAGAATATATAAATACATAATTAACAAGAATTAGGGCATTTTCTTTTTGCCAAAAATATGTGCGAAGAACCAAGACACATTCAAAATCCATTTCTTCTGAATATATTTAAAGATGGGCCCCTAAATTAATTCTGGATTGATCAGCTCTTCGTTCCATTATATTCTATAATGCCTTTTATGGGGAAGATAAAATTAAACAGTAATGGGGTTGGGAAATGACAGGACTTTATTATTTAAAGGTTGTCTGTGATGGGGATATTCCTAAAACAGGAGAACAATTTGAAAGTGTTTTAGGAAATCTGGCTCATTTTTTTAGTTTAAAATACCTCACATTTTGTTCTTTACTGCAATACAAGCAGTTAGGAAGAGACATGATTAAATCTGAAGTAAAGCTAAATTTCATAGGGAGACAGGAAGAACTTCAAATATTTACAACATTCTTAGAAAAAGCAGAAGCTTCTTTAATGAAGAGAAGGATGGGGGGACATGATAGCAGAGTTCCAATATCTCAGGGGCTGCCCCAAAGAAGTGGGAGTCAAGCTATTCTCCAAAGCGCCTGAAGGCAGGACAAGAAGCAACGGATGGAAACTAATCAAGGAGAGAAGCAACCTAGAACTAAGGAGAAACTTCCTGACAGTGAGAATAATTAACCAGTCGAACAAAATGCCTCCAGAAGTTTTGGGTGCTCCAACATGGAATGTATTCAAGAAGAGATTAGACAACAATTTATCCGAAATGGTAGAGGGTCACCTGCTTGCTCAGGGGGTTGGACTAGATGACCTCCAAGGTCCCTTCCAACTCTGTTATTCTGTCATTTATGAATACACATGTTGTATGTTTGTCCCAAAGCACTCCATTTCTCTACATCGTATTCCTCCAAAGAGACTCCCGGCTCTTCTGCACCTCCCCAAATGCTCTCCAGACAATTAATTCCTGATCATAAATTAAAACAAGTCCAACAAGTTGGTCTATTGCAGCTGCAGCATTCATCAGTATCTTTATTACAGCAGCAGCTCCAGGCTGCACGCTTAGAAAATAAAAATGTTGGATGGCTGCAGCCCAGAGTTTTCTTTGGAAGTATGATCACCTGGCAACAAAGAAGTCCAAAATAAAAACGGAGAGAAAACCTGGAGGTATTTAACCCTAAGATCTTCAAGTAGCCTTTGGTCCCTCTACTGATCAGCTTGGGCATTGCTTAAACCAGACATGTCAAACACAAGGCCCGAGGGCCGGATGTGGCCCATGAAGTGGTTTCATGTAGCCTGCAAAGCCATCCTGGAAACAGTGAGGGAACGGCCCCCACTGCCTTGGCCCTGGCCCAGGCCGGCCGGGAGCCAATGTACAATTTTGTGATGGCCATCTATGCTGAAATGCATTCAGTCTTAGCTCCACAAGGCCGTCTGGAAACAGCGAGGAACTGGCCCCTGCCGCATCGGCCCCGCCCCTGGGTGCATGCTGGGGAGGTGTCTCCCTTTGTGAGGAATGAAGAAATGCACAATTGCCTGGAAGTGGCCACAAATGGCCCTCGCCTACTTCACATATCCGGCTTGATGGGCTCCGGTGGAGGGGTTTCAGCAGGCAGTGAGCTCCTCCAGTGGACCATGCCTTGGCACTTGCACCAGTCCCACCCCCTTCTGCCAGAGACCCTCAGATCTGTCCCACTCCTGCCCAGGCCCCCACAGGCACCCTTGACGCGAACGATGTAGAGCTGGCCATGCCCACCCAATAGGCCACACTCACTCCATGCCCATCCAGTAGGCCACACCCACCCCAGCCACACCCACCTGCCCCCCCCCAAGGGCAACCACAATGGTGATGCGGCCTTCAATGAAATTGAGTTTGACACCCCTGGCTTAAACTTTTTGAGATCAGCCGTGGCCCGCTAGATGCTTCTACAGTATATCTATCTCCTGTATATTACAATTGATAAGAGTTTCACTTGAGAGGGAAAAAATTAAATTGTTGCACTTCTGCAATGTTGTCTTTTGAATTGCAGTCAGCGGAAAAGCTATATTTTGGGGCGGGTTTTTTTCTTTATGAGTCTTATTTTAGGTTTTCTGCTGCTCCATTTCATAGCAGCTTGAAATAAAATACCAACAGAGTTATATTGTACAATATGCACTGTCTCCTTTCCTTTCTAGTTTTTTCTTAGTTTTTTTCCTAATTTCATTTGGGCATGAAATAAAATAGCAAAGAAATATTGTATGATATGCATTGTTCCCTTCCCTTCATCCACTTTCCTCTCCTCTCCTTTCGTTTCGTTTCCTTTCCTTTCCCTTGCCTTCCCTTCCTTTCCTTTCCCTATCTTTCCTTTCCTTTCCCTTTCTCTTTTTTCTTCCTTTTTTTGCTAATTTCACATGAGCTTGAAATAAAACACAAACAAAAAAAACATTATACACATCGTACTGCTTCCTTTTCTGTCTTTTATTCCTTTCCTTTCTTCCTTTTTCCTTCCTTTTTTTAATAATACATCTTATCAGCGAGTTTTATCCTCCAGAAAGAAAAAGTCTTGAAATCCTGCTGGCATTCTCCCTGTGCCTAATTTCAAACTGGCCTTTAAAGGGGCAACAGCGATGCTATCTAATTATACCACTCAACATTTATTTGAAATAAATTGGCACTGCAGCTAGGAGTGTGGTAATAACGTACTGTTACTGCTCAAGCGGTCGATTAATTTCTGAAGCACTGGGAACAAAGAGAGCCTCTCTGCGAGATTCATATTTCCACAAGGATTGTGGGAAAAATCAGTTTTTAGATGAACGGAATCAGCTAGGTCAAGTTGATATATAAGGATTTGGGGTTTTTCAACCGCAGATAGTTCTCATAGATTTGTCCTCAAAGTGCCAATGGGAGGTGTTTTCAGCCTGGCATCCCAAACTACCTTGTTTTATTGTTTTATTTCTTCTCTTTATTTTTCTCTTGGTTGTTGAGTGAGTCATTGCAGTTATTAAGTGATTCACATGGTCATTAAGCAAATCCACCTACCCCCATTGACTTGGTTTGTCCCAGCTGGGAAGGTCACAAAACTGGTGATCATGTGACCTTGGGACAGTGCAACCATCGTAAACATATGCCAGTTGCCAAGCTCTCAGGTTTTGACCATGTGACCTTGCAACAGTCGTAAGGATGAGGACCAGTCATTAAGTCCCTTTTTCTCAGGGCTGTGGTAACTTTGAACAGTTGCTAAACAAAAGATTGTAAATCGAGGACTACCCATACTACAAAAGCCCTTTTCTCTGTGATGAGAATAGAATAGAATAGAATAGAATAGAATAGAATAGAATAGAATAGAATAGAAAAGAAAAGAATAGAAAATATAGAATAGAATAGAATAGAATAGAATAGAATAGAATAGAATAGAATAGAATAGAATAGAAATTATAGAATAGAATAGAATAGAATAGAATAGAATAGAATAGAATAGAATAGAATAGAATAGAATAGAATAGAATAGAATAGAATAGAATAGAATAGAATAGAAAATATGGAATGGAATGGAATGGAATGGAATGGAATGGAACGGAACGGAACAGAACAGAACAGAAAAGAAAATAACAGAACAGAATAGCATAGAATAGAATATACCTTGGAGGTCTTCTAGTCCAGCTCCCCCCCCCCATTTAACCTATACCATCTCAGACAAGTGACTATCTAGCCTCTTCTTGAAAATCTCCAGTGATGGGGGGCACCCACGATTTCTGGAGGCAAGCTGTTCCACTGGTTAATTGTCTTCACTGTCAGAAAGTTTCTCCTTAATTCCAGGTTGCTTCTCTCTTTGATCAGTTTCCAACCATTGTTTCTCGTCCTTCCTTCTCGTGCTTTGGTGAATAAAGTGACAAAAAGGCAAGCCAGGATGTTTAAAATGTGGAGGATTCAGGCGCAAAGAATTAGGCTCATGCATTAAGTTCCTGTTAAGAAGATTTTCTGCGTTCAAGCTCATACAGAAAAATCTACCCTACTAACATCATCACTGTCAGTCTGTCAAGATTCCGACTGACGAATCCAACCAAGCAAACACCTTTGAGAAATTCCAATCTCTTAATGTAAAACTTTACATTACATCATTACGGCACAAAGGAAAGCAAAACCAGTTCTGGCAAACCCCACCCCAAACCCCTATAGCTGTGGTGGCAAACGTATGGCACAGATGCCAGAGGCGGCACTCAGAGCCCTCTCTGTGGGCACAGGCACCGTCACCCCAGTCCCAGCCCTTCAGCTGGGTTTTATAAAACCTTTTCACTTTAGGCCTCTGCTGCCGTGTGCAAAAAAAAAAAAAAAGGTTTAATCAATCCAGTGGTTCTCAACCTGTGGGTCGGGACCCCATTTGGGGTCGAACGACCATTTCACGGGGGTTGCCAAACAACGCAGTCCGCCATTTTTTCCCCTTTTCCTTAGCTGTGCTACTCCCTTTTATTCTATTGGCTTTTGAAAGCCAATAGAATAGACTCTCTTGAATAGTCTAATTCTATTGGCTTTCAAAAGCCAATAGGAATTGTCCAGGCTGTCTCTGCCGTGCTGAGCCCACCAAAAGTCCCATTCTGCAAATGGTGCTGCACCAGTTGAGTAGTCCTCGACTTACGACCAGTTGAGTAGTCCTCGACTTACGACCGGTTGGGGGTCACGGCATTAAAAAGGTTGAGAACCACTGAATCAATCGCTCAGTTTCAACTTCTTGCGGGAAAAAAAAAGATCTTGCAAAGTTGGAATTGATTGATTTAACTTTTTAGTCCCGCCCAGTCTGCTGTTGCCACCGCAGCCATACCCAGCCAATGGGCCACACCCACCCAAATCGCCACCCCCACCCTATGGGCCACATCCACCCAATGGGCCACACCCACCCGGCACTCGACGATGCATAAGTGGGTTTTGGGTTGCAGTTTGGGCACTCAGTCTCTGAAAGGTTTGCCATCACTGCCCTGTAGTAAAAGTATAGAATTCTGCTTCCCATCAATGAATAGGTCACATCGCTCAATTAGGAGCATTTATATTGTTTTGAGAAAATGTCTCTGAGTCAGGTTAGACACCTGGGGAAGCATCCTTGATTCTCACGGTCTGTGTTCTTTATCTTTGTAGCTGACATTCCATTTCTCCATCCTCCTCCCAAGTTCATTGGCAAGCTAAGAAGCAATAATTTTTGTACCAGCAAAGCGAGCTTCAAGCTTGACACAGCCATTCGGTCAGGTCTGACCCTCGTCCTCTTTATGGTCCAGCCCCTCTGTCTCACACTGCCTTCTTCAGATCCACCACGGTCATCCTGAAGTCATCCTTTATGACAGGGGTCCCCAACCCCCGGGCAGCAACCTAGTACCGGGCTGTGCCCTATTCGCAACCGGGCCGCAGGCCAGCACACAGGCACTTGCAAGCAGCTTGACTCACACAAGCGGCAGGCTGGTGCACATGCATGTGCATGGAATTTGACTTGCAGGGGTGGTGGGCTGGTGCACATACACATGCGCACACAGCTCAACTTGCAGTCGAGCTGCATGTGTGTGTACATGTTCATACATGCACGCATGTAGCTCATGCAGACCGATTCCCCTCTCCCACTCCCGAGCCGGGCCACCAAGCTGCAAAGGTTGGGGACCACTGCTTTATAGTGTTCAGCCAGAGTGGCCCTTTCTCTTTTTTTCAATGATCACTCCCAGCATGATTGATTTTCTGAGTGAGTCAGACTGAAGTACAATAGCCTTTGTTTAGCAATCTTCAAATGATGTTTTGTGTAAGGTTCGGTCTAGAATTTCTTTGTGATTTTTGCAGTCCATGGGCTGCGAATAACAGTCGCCCCCAACACTACAGCTGAGAACTGTCTACCCTTCTCCTATCTGTCTTTTTCAGAGTCCAGATTTCGCAGCCATAAGTAGCAATTAGAAAAAAATATTATGTTAACTAATCTGCATTTGGTTGGGAGGCTGACATCTTTATTTTTTCCAGATGTTATTAATGCCAGACATTATCCTTCTTCCAAGTGCTATACACCTTCTGATCTCAGGATTGCAGTCACCACTTTGGCTGATTTTAGAGCCCAGAAAGATGAATACTGTTTTGCTGGTCTCATTGTCGATCTGCACTCTGACCTGTGTGTTTTGTGCAGTGGTCATAATCTTTTTCTTGATGTTACAGTGCAGTCCAATTTTTTTCACTTTCATCTCTGACTCTCAGGATTAGCCACTCCAGATCTTCCTTGCTCTTCTTGAGTAATATTGTATTATCTGCATATCAGAGGTTGTTGATATTCCTACCACCGATTTTAACCCCAATTCGTCCAAATGTGCATTTCTCATAACTGTTTCTGTGTAAGTGTTGAATACTGTAGGTGACAGGATGCCATCTTGCCGAGTGCCTTTTTCAATTCTGAAACAAAACAGTCAGTGTAAATTGGTGCTAGATAAGGGGCAATGGAATCCACGGGGGACTGGATTTGCAGTGTTTATGGACATGTAACAATTCTAGGCTGAGTCCTCTCTTGACTCCACCCTCCCAGACTTTGCCTGTTTTTTTTTTCTAGAGGAGAATTTCTACAGCAAGAAATAGAGAGTCCTCACTTTTCTCATTCAGGCCCAACTTGGACCGTTGTACATCCCCAGTTAAAGCAATCCATCAACATCTCTTTTGCACAAAGATCTGACTGATGGAATGACAACATTTATATCCATTGCAGCTAGAGCTCCAAAGGAAAGTTTCTCAAGACATTTTGTAGAACCCATGAGATTTTTGTGCATTAGTCTGTTGGTCTCTGCCTTGTTGGCCCTGTGATTTTAGAATTAATCAGGGAGGTTGATTGCAGCAGCTAAAAATACTTCTAACATTTTTTTTTTTTTTTTTTTTTGCATTGCTGTTTCAATTCTCATTACTCCCTGGCTGAAACAATCAACAACCTGTCATGTTTCTTTCAATTGAAATTGTGCAGTGTGTTTGTGTGTTGCAGGTAGAAAGCTATTGGCTCAAGCTTGACTAAAGAAGTATTATAGCTTCCTAAATCTAAGGTGATTTATCTTTGATATCTTATTATGTTTTAGACGAAATTAAGAGAAAAATACGTAATGAATGCTAATTTTTAATATGTACATTGTGAGTATTTTAAGATACTCATATCTTATTTGGGGTTATTTCTTTCAGCTCAGAGAGAGGTTGTTGCATTGTTAATATATCTGTATTAAACAAAAGTTGGAGGTCACTTTAGGTATATGGGAAGTCCTCAATTTAGTGGCCATTTAGTAACACTTAGGTATACGGGTAGCCATTCATTTAGTGACCGTTCAAAGTTACAATGACACCGAAATAAGTGACTTGTTGCAACATCCTGGGTCTTGTAATCCCCTTTTGCAAACTTATTACAAGCAAAGTCAATCGGAAAGCCAGATGTAAGTGTGTTACTGACTTAACTGTTAATGCAGCCCAGCACTGTGTTGGCTTTTTTGGCAGTGTGCTGCAGCTGCCAAAAAAGCCAACACAGTGCTGGCCTGCATTAACAGAGGGATAGAATCAAGATCAGGTGAAGTGTTTATACCACTTTACAAAGCCTTGGTAAGGCCAGACATGGAATACTGCATCCAGTTTTGGTCACCACGATGTAAAAAAGATGTTGAGACTGTAGAAAGAGTGCAAACAAGAGCAATAAAGATGATTAGGGGACTGGAGGCTAAAACATATAAGGAACGGTTGCTGGAATTGGGTATGTCTAGTTTAATGAAGAGAAGGACAAGGAGTGACATGATAGCTGTGTTCCAATATCTCAGGGGCTACCACAAAGAAGAGGAAGTCAAGCTATTCTCCAAAGCACCTGAAGGCAGGAGAAGAAGCAACGGATGGAAACTAATCAAAGAGAGAAGCAACCTAGAACTAAGGACAAACTTCCTGACAGTTAGAACAATTAATCAGTGGAACAATCTGCCTCCAGAAGTGGTGAATGCTCCAACACTGGAAGTTTTTAAGAAGAGACTGGACAGCCATTTGTCCAAAATGGTGTAGGGTTTCCTGCCTGAGCAGGGGGTTGGATGACCTCCAAGCTCCCTTCCAACTTTTATTATGGATCATCACACAGTCAGCCAGATGTTCAGACTGGATTTGGCATTTTGTCTACCTATCAAGTCCTCACCCAGGACCTGGGATAGGCAGATGTGGATGTTTGATGGTATTACAGGTATCATCGCAGGATGGAAGCAGTTCCTAGTAAGGCCGCCTTTTGCAATGGACTAATGGCAAATTTGTCAATGCCAATGGTGTTCAAGTGGTGCTCCAGTTGCTTTGGGATTGCACCCAAGGCGCCTATGACTATTGGTACTACCCTTGCTTGCTTTTGCCACAGTCTTTCTATTTCTATTTGTAGGTCTTTGTATTTTGTTATCTTCTCCAGTTCTTTCTCGTCTATTCTGCTGTCTCCAGGCACTGCCACGTCCACTATCCAGACTTTTTTGTCTTTCTTATCGACAATTGTTAAGTCTGGGGTGTTATGTTGCAGGTGCTTGTCTGTTTGAATTCTGAAGTCCCAGAGCAGTTTAATTTTATCATTTTCTATGACTTTCTCTATTTTATGATCCCACCAGTTTTTGCTTACAGGCAAATGATATTTTTTGCAGATCTTCCAATGCACCATTGTTGCTACTTTGTCATGCCGCTGCTTGTAGTCAGTCTGTGCAATCTTCTTGCAACAGCTTACCAGGTGGTCCACTGTTTCTTCAGCTTCTTTGCATAGGCGGCACTTACTGTCTGTTGCTGTCTTCTCAATTTTGACTTTATATGCATTTGTCCTTAAGGCTTGGTCTTGTGCAGCCAGAATTAGTCCCTCGGTCTCTTTCTTCAAATTTCCTGCTCTTAGCCACTGCCAGGTCTTGTTAATATCTGCTTTCCCAGCTATTTTTTTAATGTATTGGCCATGTACATTAAAAAAATAGCTGGGAATGTACATGGCCAATTATTAACAACTGCAGCAATTAACTTAACAAGACAGGTCATAAAATGGGGCAAAACTCACTTAACAACTGTCTCACAAAGCAATAAAAATGTTGGACTCCATTATATGGTAAGTCAAAGATCCCCTCGACAGATATTGTTTTTTTGTGTGTTGGTTTGTTTCCCGCTTTTATTATTTTTTACAAATAACTCAATCTATCCAAAATAGCTTCCACTTCCTATTTTCCCCACAGCAACAACCTTGTGAGGTGGGTTAGGCTGAGAGAGACTAATTGGCTCAAGGTCATCCCTCATTGGCTTTTATGGCTAAGGCAGGACTAGAACTCTCAGTCCCCTTGTGATGGGCCCAAAGTCACTCAACCGATTTTCATGGCTAAGGTGAAACTAGAATTTAGCTTCTCCTGGTGATGGGCCCAGAGTCATCCAGCCAGCTTTCGTGCCTAAGGTGGAATTAGAACTCAAGATCTCTCATTTTCCAACCTGGGCCTTAACCATTAGACCAGATTGGGTGTCTTGTAATTAAAAAAACCTATAAAAAGAAAACAAAACTAAGCAATGGTTTCCAACCTTTATACAGAAACCTCCACTTTTTCAAACATCAGTTCTACATATTAATGGCTACCGAAGTTCCACTGTCTCCCCCCCCCCATTGGTCTCCATTCAGCAAAAGGGCTATTTCACATTCTTCTAAGCTGATGCATATTAGCCAGTTATGGCTATTTTCCATATGTTGCCAAGATCAGTTTTTGCATTTAAAGGAAAGATATGCCTGCTTTTTTTGGCTTGTTCTAGACTACAGCTAGAACTTACAATGGTTTGTATAGTAACCGTTCAAAATAATGATAATGATAATGATAAAATTGGAAGGTATCTTGGAGGTCATCTAGTCCAACCCCTTGCTCAGGCAGGAAACCCTATACCATTTCAGACAAACGGCTGTCCAGTCTCTTCTTAAAAACTTCCAGTGTTGGAGCATTCACCACTTCTGGAGGCAGGTTGTTCCACTGGTTAATTGTTCTAATTGTCAGGAAGTTTCTCCTTAGTTCTAGGTTGCTTCTCTCCTTGGTTGGTTTTGATCTGTTACTTCTTGTTCTGCCTTCAGGCGCTTTGGAGAATAGCTTGACGCCCTCTTCTTTGTGGTAGCCCCTGAAATATTGGAACACTGCTATCATGTTCCCCCTCGTCCTTCTCGTCATTAAACTAGACACACCCAATTCCAGCAACCGTTCGTTATATGTTTTAGCCTCCAGTCCCCTGATCATCTTTGTTGCTCTTCTCTGTACTCTTTCTAGAGTCTCAACATCTTTTTTACTTCTTGTTGACCAAAACTGGATACCGTATTCCAAATGTGGCCTTACCAAGGCATTGTCAAGTGGTAGTAATACTTCACCTGATCTTGATTCTATCCCTCTGTTAATGCAGCCCAGCACTGAAGTTACAATAGCACTGAAAAAAAGTGACTTATGACTGCCTTTCTCACTTACAACCATTGCAGCAGTCCCTTGATCACGTGATCAAAATTCAGAAATTTGGCAACTGGGATTATATTTATGACGATTGTGGTGTCCCAGAGTCACGTGATCCCCTTTTGCAAACTTCTGACAAACAAAGTCAATGGGGAAGCCGGATTCACTTAACATCACGTTACTAACTTAATAATTGCAGTAATTCACTTAACAACTGTGGCAGGAAAAGTCATAAAATGAGACAAAACTCACTTAACAACTCTCTCACTGAGCAACCGAAATCTCAGGCTTGACTGTGGTCATAAGGCCTATCTGTATTTCCAACCATTCCTTGTTTAAAAATCCAATATAATTTGGAGTTTGAATCGCTGCTACATCTTTCAGTTCACCCATTAAAGAGCACGGTGCAGAAGCTTTTTCTTGATTCCGCTTCTCCCCCTTTTAACTTATTTAAAACAAAGATACAATTTCAAAAGCTATAATATCAATCAGTGGACTCAGAAAATTACTGAAGTTGTACAATTAATGCTCAGCATGACATGAATAAAAGATTGACTATTAGCAGACAAAGTACACTGAGTTATTTTTATGGTGTGAAAGAGAATTTAAATCTTTGAGCTTAACACCCAAATCTCCACAGTAATGTTATTTGTAAATGCTATTTTAAACAAGAAGAAGAAAATTAAGTAGAGAAAAAAAGAACTGTTAAAATGCTGTAGATAAGTATTTGGTTTCTGACTTTTGTTTTTTGTTTTTTGCACTCCAACTGATTCACAATTTTTTATAAACATAAACATTAGAAACCATTCTGTAGATCACTGGGGATTCCCAGAATTAATCAGAATAGAGCTGGAAGGGATCTTGAAGGTCTTTTAGTCCAACACCCTGGTCAAGCAGGGGATCCTATACCAGTGATGGTGAACCTTTTAGAGCCCGAGTGCCCAAACTGCAACCCAAAATCCACTTATGTATCATCGGGTGCCGGGTGGGCGTGGCCCATTGGGTGGGTGTGGCCCATTGGGTTGGTGTGGTCAATTGGGTGGGCATGGCTGCAGTGGTAACGGCACACTGGGTGGGACTAAAAAGTTCAATCAATCAATTCCAACTTTGCGAGATCTCTTTTTTCTCCTGCGAGAAGTTTACATTGATAGATTGAACCCTTTTTTTTTTTTTTTTTTTTTTGCACATGGCGGTGGAGGCCTAAAGCGAAAAGGTTTTATAAAACCCAGCTGAAGGCCTAGGACTGGGGCGATGGCGCACGTGCTCACAGAGAGGGCTCTGAGTGCCGCCTCTGGAACCCGTGCCATAGGTTCGCCACCACGGCCCTATACCATTCCAGAAAAGTGGCTATCCAGTCTCTTCTTTAAAACCTGCAGTAATGGAGCACCCATAACTTCTGGAGGCAGGTTGTTCCACTGATTAATTGTTCTCACTCTTAGAAAGTTTCTCCTTAATTCCAGGTGGCTTCTCTCCTTGATTAGTTTCCATCCATTATTTCTTGTCCTGCCCTCTGGTGCTTTGGAGAATAGGTTGACCCCTCTTCTTTGTGGCAGCCCCTCAAATATACTGGAATACTGCTATCATGTCAATGGGGAAAGCGGATTCACTTAACAACCAGGTTACTAACTAATCAACTGTAGCGATTCATTTAACAGGTGTGGCAAGAAAGGTTGTGAAATGGGCAAAACTTACTTAACAAATGTCTCACTTAACAACAGAAATTCTGGGCTCAGTTGTGGTGCTAAGTCGAGGACTACCAGTGAATGGAAGCTATTTTTAAAATTTAGTTTAATGTCTATTATGGATATGTACTGCTTTGCTTTGTTCTTTACTGTCTATCACCATACGCCAATTTCCAAGCTCAGGTGGAATCAGCTATTCCATTTGATCTCATTAATATGAGGTGATATTGTTTTTGTTTAAAAAATTATCCTCAGGTCTGGGTTACTTCCCCTTTGGGAATCTAAAAGCTTTTTGTTTTTTAATGGGTCTCTCAGTCTATAACACAGATTTGAATGTTGTATCTGTGGCAACCCAGCAACTGTGCAGTCCTTTGCTTAGATCTAAGTCCCACCGAGGTAATTTACAAGATCGTTTAGCGTGTTTAGAACTGTAAGCATGAACAGTCTCTGCCGTAAAATAAAATGCAACTCCGAATGCAGGATGTGTTTAAAACAACAAAGTGCATTGGGTACCCTTGTTCTGTGTTCCAGTCATTCAGACATACAAGCCCAACATTTCCACTGCTAAGCAAGACAGTCGTTAAGTGAATTTTGTCCCATTTTACGACCTTTCTTACCATCGTTAAGTAAATGACTGCAGTTCTTTAAGAACCTAGAACTAAGGAGAAACCTCTTGACAGTTACAACAGTTAACCCAGGGGTAGGCAACTTTGGCTCTTTTATGACTCGTGGACTTCAACTCCCAGAATCCCTGAGCCAGCGTGGCTCAGCTTGGAAACTCTGCCTTTCCCCTCAGCGTGGCTGATTCAGGAATTCTGGGAATTGAAGTCCACCAGTCATAAAAGAGCCAAGGTTGCCTACCCCTGAATTAACCAGTGGAACAACCTACCTCCAGAAGCAGTGAATGCTCCAGCACTGGAAATTTTTAAGAAGAGACTGGACAGCCATTTGTAGGAAATGGTATAGGGTTTCCTGCCTGAGCAGGGGGTTGGACTAGACGACCTCCAAATTCCCTTAGGTCTTTGGTTATTCGGGTTTTCTCCCATGTAAAATTGGAAGTCTCTTGGCGACGTTTCAACGAAGTCTCATTCGTCATCTTCAGGCTGGTGCTTTCGGCTTCGTGCTTCTAGGAGCAATGTGTGATTGTAGCTGTTTCCTCCTTTTAACTGCCAGTGGGGGTATGAACTGATTGGATGAGAGCTTGGCTGTGTTCTGATTGGATGGAGGTATGTTCTGATTGGTTAGGAGCTTGGCTGTGCTCTGATTGGCTGGGGGGTTGGCTGTGCTCTGATTGGCTGGGGGAGTGTTCTGTTTGGGTGGGAGCTTTGTTGTGCTCAGGTTATTCTGAGTTGCAGGGGGATTTAAGATGGTGGGCTGCCTTGCTATTTTTTGACTTCGCGTTTGTGGTCGTGCCTCATCTACCCTTTGCTAACAAAGAATAAAGATATATCTTTGGGACAACCAGCACCTGGATGACTGAGGATCTCCCTAGACAAAGCAACACAGACTTTTCAACCACGTGATTGCACAGGAACCCTTTGATCACTCTTTCCTACAAAGTAACCCATGTGATGACTTTCTGCCTTCTCCACCCTGCTCCAAAACTGCAGATGGAACACGGAGATAATTGGGCAAACAACACAACACCCCAATCAACTGCAGCATTAGCCATGGACAGATTCAGTCTATGCATCACAGTTATCCCACAAAAGTTACACTGTTTATTAGATTACATTGCTTTGATTTACTGAAAGCCGTTACTCCCTCGAGACACGTGAGTGATGGATTAGAGAACGTAGTGTGAATATTATATTGCACGAAACAGAAAAAGAACTCTACTGAAAAAGCAGAAAAGCCAGTTCATACTTTCTAATAGCAAAGCAATCCTGTGATCTCTAACTTGATCACCAATTTAGACTGCTCTTTTTTTCCATCGCTAGGGCTCTATATTGGTTTTTTGCTTCATTATTCATGGGTTCATCCGTGGCACATTTCATTTAGCGAGGCGTGCCGTTCCAAAAGGAGGCAGAAATGGCTGCAAATGATGTGGTCTTCCTTGGTTTATAAAACCTTAGTTTATATGCCTCAGTTTATAGAACCTTAATAATACCACGCTTAGAATATTGCATCCAGTTTGGGTCCCCGCATAATAAAAAAGATCTTGAGACTCTGGAAAGAGTGCAGAAAAGAGCCACAAAGATGATCTGGGGGACTGGAGGTTAAAACATATGAAGAATGGCCTCAGGAACTGGGTATGTCTAGTCTAACGAAGAGAAGGGCCAGGGGTGACATAATAGCAGTGTTCCAATATTTGAGGGGCAACCACAAAGAAGTAGGGGTCCATTTATTTTCCAAAGCACCAGAAGACAAGGCAAGAAGCAATGGATGGAAAATAACCAAGGACAAAAAAACAGCTTGCTTTCAGAGGTTGTGGGTGCTCCATCACTGGAAGCTTTTAGGAAAAGGCCTGTCTGAAATGTACAGGGTCTCCTGCTTGAGCAGGGGGTTGGGCTAGAAGACCTTCAAGGTCCCTTCCTACTCTGTTATTCTGTTATGGCCCTGAGGCCCAAGAGGGCAGTACAGCTGCATCGGATTGTTGTCACCAGTGCTTTTTTTCTAAAAAATAAAAGGTGCTGGAACTCACACACGTCATACAACCCGCCTTGCCTACCCTACAAGGTTCCATCCAAAAAAGGTGGTGGAACTCCGTTCTGGGCATTCTATGAGAAAAAAAAAGCCCTGGTTGTCACCCATTTAGCACCCCCCCGGGGGGGGCAGGTGTAGCTTAAGGAATGCTACCGATACGGGCAATTATTATGTCCCCAATGGAATAGAAAGATGCCCCTTGTTGAGACTTTGGTGCCACTGTGCAAACAATTAAACATAGCATGCAAGATTGCCCATGACAATGTGTGTTCTCTGGTTCATTAGAAAATCTGCATAACCTGGATAACTGAATTGGACATCCACTTATGAGACCACTGCCGTACCTCCATGGAAGTTTTGTATAGAGCTGTGTGGATTGTGTGTATATGTTTACTCCTCTTCCGCCATGCTATCATCATACGCTAAATAATAATTTAACCATAGATTTGTTTTCTGCCCACCTCGCTTCAAGGTGACTCTGGGTGGCTTAGAAATGTTTAAAACGTAAAACCATGAACAATAAATATTCCTAATAACAGTAATTAATTGCAATTAAAAGGATGGGAAGGAATAAAGCAGGATGCACATGGGGGGAGGCGGGGGTCTTCTCTTAATCCGTCAACAACTTCCAGCATGATAAAGCCCATTGGGGGTCTATGACAATTTGCCACAGCCAGCTCATCACAGCCACCTCGCCACAGACAACTCATCACGGACAACTCGCCACAAACAACTCAGCATGGACAACTCATCACAGACAACTTGCCATGGACAACTCGCCACAACCAACTCGCCACAGAAAACTCACCAAGGACAGCTCGCCACAGACAACTTGCCACAGACAACTCATTTGCCCTTCCCCAAATATCCTCTAGATCTGGGGTCCTCAATCTTGGCAACTTTAAGACTTGTGGACTTCAACTTCCAGAATTCCTCAGCCAGCAAAGCCCCTGCTCTAGATCCTTTTCTTCCTTCTTCTACTTTCGGGGCAGAAAGAGGTAAGTGAAAAGTGTGCAGAGAAGAGCAACAAAGATGATAAAGAATCTGGAGGCTACTTCATGTGTTGAACAGTTGAGGGAGGGAGGCAGATTGAGTCTATCAAAGAGAAGGATTAGATAGGACATGATCGCCGTCTTCCAGTACTTGTGGGGCTATCACAGAGAAGAAGAGGGGATTAAAGCATTGGTGGGCAGGACAAGAAGCAACAGGCTTGATCGCTCAACAGTGAGACACTGGTGAAGCGGGCACAGCAGTGCCTGCATTTTCTGCATCGCATGAGAAAAGCACATATTCCTTCCCCTGTCCTGACCACTTTCTACAGGGGGACAATCGAGAGCATCCTGTCATACAGCATCACAGTCTGGTTTGGAAGCATCCCTGCTGCAGACAGGAAGGCAGTGCAGAGAGTGGTGAGAATGGCTGAAAAGATAATTGGCAGTTTCCTCCCTCCCATCCAGGACATAGCACAGAAGCGTTGCTTGAGCAGGGTGCATAAGATTGTCTGGGACACTACACATCCTCTTCACGACCTGTTTTCCTTGCTACCTTCTGGGAGGAGCTTCGTGGTATCCGTAGCAGAACATCCAGATTCAGCCAGAGTTTCATTCCATACAGCATTAACCTTGTGAACTCTAAAGCTTCCTCCTTCCATTATATATTCAAGGTGGACAGTGTTTAATATTTATTTGTTATGTATATGTAGGAGTGTGGGTCTATACATATGTTGTACATAGAATGTTTAGGAATGTGTCATGTATGTGTTTCACTTTGAGAGCGGGCAACTAAATTTCATTTTTGATGTGTGCCGTTGTGCCCACAGTAAAAAAAAATGACAATAAAGGTTATCTTATCTTACCTTATCATTAAAGAGAAATCCAACCTAGAAGAAAGGACAAAGTTTCTGACAGTGAGAACAATTAATCAGTTGAATATCCTACCTCCTAGAGTTGTTGGATACTCCCTCACTGGAGGTTTGCAAAAAATAGACTGGACAACCACTGAACCAGGATGGTATAAGGTCTCCTGCTTTGACCACAGGTTTGGACTAGAAGACTTCCAGGTCTATCTAACAAAATGAAATTCAATGGTGAAAAAAGGAAGGTTCTACATTTAGGCAAGAAAAACCAAATGCACAGGTATAGTATAGGGGGTACCTTGCTCAATAGTAGTAACTGTGAGAGGGACCTCGGAGTCCTAGTGGACAATCACTTAAATATGAGCCAGCAGTGTGCTGCAGCTGCCAAAAAGGCCAACACAGTGCTGGGCTGCATTAACAGAGGGATAGAATAAAGATCACATGAAGTGTTAATACCGCTTTACAATGCCTTGGTAAGGCCACACTTGGAATACTGCATCCAGTTTTGATCACCGCGATGTAAAAAAGATGTTGAGACTCTAGAAAGAGTGCAGAGAAGAGCAACAAAGATAATCAGGGGACTGGAGGCTAAAACATATAAGGAACGGTTGCTGGAATTGGGTATGTCTAGTTTAACGAAGAGAAGGATTAGGGGGGACATGATAGCAGTCTTCCAATATTTCAGGGGCTGCCCCAAAAAAGAGGGAGTCAAGCTATTCTCCAAAGCGCCAGAGGGCAGGACAAGAAGCAATGGGTGGAAACTAAGCAAGGAGAGAAGCAACCTAGAACTAAGGAGAAACTTCCTGACAGTTAGAACAATTAACCAGTGGAACAACCTGCCTCCAGAAGCGGTGAATGCTCCAACACTGGAGGTTTTTAAGAAGAGACTGGACAGCCATTTGTCCGAAATGGTATAGGATTTTCCTGCCTGAGCAGGGGGTTGGACTAGATGACCTCCAAGGTCCCTTCCAACTTTACTTTATTATTACTATTACCATCCACCCTGGATGAGTGTGTTGTTTGAACATAGCTGGTTTTCCCGCAGTTGAATTTTCAGACTTTTATGGATTGTTACCAAAACTGCACTGCAAGGAACTGCAGGCAGCTCCATCCCCTAGTCCTGAGTCCTTAATTGTATTTTATTGATATTACTAATTTAATTGCATTTTATTTCTTGTTTCCTTGGTTCTCTGGATATAGCTTAATACATTTTTCTCTGTGAATTGTTTAAATGTTGTTTTGCTTTTGGTATTATTGCTGTTCAGTTCAAGGACTTTAAAAAAAAAGAAGAACTGCGATCTCGTTCCTTGGGTTTATCTATTTATTTAATCAGATTTATATCTTGTTGCAATTATGAATGGACTCTTGGCAGTTCATAATAACAAAACACATAAGAATAAATGCACGCACAGACATATTAAAAGCGCGGGAATACAATATGTTATCGTGTCTCAAGTATTTATTACCTGGGTATTTTGGGGGGGGGGAGATGAAATATAGTTTTCCAATTATATAAAGAAGTCACAGAGCTTTTTCTCTTTTCTTCCTCCTTCCTTAGAGCAGGGGTCTTCAAACTTGGCCCTTTTATGACTTGTGGACTTCAACTCCCAGAATTCCTAGCTGAAGAATTCTGGGAGTTGAAGTCCACAGGTTATGAAGGGGCCATAGTTTCCCCATGCTGGCTAAAGAATTCTGGGAGTTGAAGTCCTCAAGTCATGAAGGGGCCATAGTTCCCCATGCTGACTCAGGAATTCTGGGAGTTGAAATCCCCGAGTCATGAAGGGGCCACAGTTTCCCCCATACTGGCTCAGGAATTCTGGGAGTTGAAGTCCACAAGTCATGAAGGAGCCATAGTTCCCCCATGCTGGCTCAGGAATTCTGGGAGTTGAAGTCCTCAAGTCATGAAGGAGCCATAGTTCCCCCATGCTGGCTCAGGAATTCTGGGAGTTGAAGTCCACAAGTCATGAAGGGGCCATAGTTCCCCCATGCTGACTGAGGAATTCTGGGAGTTGAAGTCCTCAAGTCATGAAGGAGCCATAGTTCCCCCATGCTGGCTCAGGAATTCTGGGAGTTGAAGTCCACAAGTCATGAAGGGGCCATAGTTTCCCCATGCTGACTGAGGAATTCTGGGAGTTGAAGTCCACAAGTCATAAATGGGCCAAGTTTGAAGACCCCTGGGTTAGAATAACCCAATCACTAGCTACAAACAGAGATAATATCTTTGAAATGAAGGTTTCCCCTCGTCCCCCCCCCAAAAAAAAAGATTAAGAGGACATTATGTTTATAATGATTCCTTGACTTCTGACCGTTCTCTAACAGAGACCCAAAATCCTAACACAGCAAAAAAAAAAAAAAAAAAAAAAATTAGATTCTCACTTCTGCCAGCTTAAATCAACACGGCTTGGAGGGTGGTCACCAAATTACCAACTTTTCAAGCTATATAGTTCAATCTTAATTAAATCCTTGATGAAATGCCCTCAGTAAAATGAACTCAATTTAAACACTGGATAATTTAAACCCATTTACAAAGGACTACTTTGGTGCGGCCAGACATAAATTTTTTATTTGATTTTCTAATATAAATTTAATTAGATAAGAAGATGAGAAAAGTTCTATCCTCTCACACTTCCCCTCCTTTTTATGGAGAGTTAAATTTATCTATGCTTTTTTTTTTTAAATCTGGCCATAAAAGTTGTCCACATCTGTAAGCTGTAGGCTGTAAGTATACTGTCTTATGTTTAACTACGTTGACCCATCTAGTATGACTGTATTACTTTTATCCTTCTCATCTGTTCCACTATCTTCTCTTATTGGTATCATTATTATGATTATTATTACTTTATTGTTTTGCATGTACATTGAGAGCTTATGCACCAGAAACAAATTCCTTGTGTGCGTATCATCGCCAATAAATATTCTATTCTATTCTATTCTATTCTATTCTATTCTATTCTATTCTATTCTATTCTATTCTATTCTACTCTATTCTACTCTACTCTATTCTATTCCCATCCCCATCCCCATATATTCTATTCTATTCTATTCTGTTCTGTTCTGTTCTGTTCTATTCTATTCTATTTCTGTTCTGTTCTGTTCTATTCTATTCTATTCCCATCCCCATCCCCATATATTCTATTCTATTCTATTCTATTCTACTCTACTCTACTCTATTCTATTCCCATCCCCATCCCCATCCCCATCCCCATCCCCATATATTCTATTCTATTCTATCCTACCCTATTCTATTCTATTCTATTTCTGTTCTGTTCTGTTCTGTTCTGTTCTATTCTATTCTATTTGGACAACCATTTGTCTGAAATGGTATAGGGTTTCCTGCCTGAGCAGGGGGTTGGACTAGATGACCTCCAAGGTCCCATCCAATTATTATTCTTATTGTTGTTGTTGTTACTACTACTACTACTACTACTACTACTACTACTACTACTACTACTACTATTAAATACATGCCAGTTGCCAAGCACCTGATTGTGATCACGTGACCATGGAGATGCTGCAACGGTCCTAAGTGTGACTATTGGTCATAAGTCATTTTTTTTTCAGTGTCATTGTAACTTTGAATGGTCATTAAAAGAACAATTGTCAGTCGAGGAATACCTGTACAGAATGAAACAACAGCGACAACTTTTTACTTTTATCAACTTAACAAATGCTAGGCATTTTTATAACAACAGACTATATTAATCAGGAAAACCCAACATCCACAATTCGTCCACAAGTGGTTTCCAAGTAGATACCCCTCCCCTCTTCTTTTTGGCAGCCCCTCAAATATTGGAAGACTGCTGTCATGTCACCCCTAGACCTTTTCTTCATTAGACTAGATACAACCAATTCCAGCAACCGTTCTTCATATATTTTTAGCCTCCAGTCCCCTAATCATCTTTGTTGCTCTTCTCTGCACTCTTTCCTGTGTCTCAACATCTATTATTATTATTATTATTATTATTATTATTATTATTATTATTGATCATCGCACAGTCAGCCAGATGTTCAGACTGGATTTGGCATTTTGTTTACCTATCGAGTCCTTACCCAGGACCTGGGATAGGCAGATGTGGATGTTTGATGGTATTACAGATATCGTCGCAGGATGGAAGCAGTTCCTAATAAGGCCGCCTTTTGAAATTGACTAATAGCGAATTTGTCAATGCCAATGGTGTTCAAATGGTGCTCCAGTTGTTTTGGGATTGCACCCAAGGAGCCTATGACTATTGGTACTACCCTTGCTTGCTTTTGCCACAGTCTTTCTATTTCTATTTGTAGGTCTTTGTATTTTGTGATCTTCTCCAGCTCTTTCTCGTCTATTCTGCTGTCTCCAGGCACTGCCACGTCCACTATCCAGACTTTTTTGTCTTTCTTATCGACAATTGTTAAGTCTGGGGTGTTATGTTGCAGGTGCTTGTCTGTTTGAATTCTGAAGTCCCAGAGAAGTTTAATTGTATCATTTTCTATGACTTTCTCTATTTTATGATCCCACCAGTTTTTGCTTACAGGCAAATGATATTTTTTGCAGATCTTCCAATGCACCATTGTTGCTACTTTGTCATGCCACTGCTTGTAGTCAGTCTATGCAATCTTCTTGCAACAGCTTACCAGGTGGTCCACTGTTTCTTCAGCTTCTTTGCATAGGCGGCACTTACTGTCTGTTGCTGTCTTCTCAATTTTGACTTTATATACATTTGTCCTTAAGGCTTGGTCTTGTGCAGCCAGAATTAGTCCCTCAGTCTCTTTCTTCGATTTTCCTGCTCTTAGCCATTGCCAGGCCTTGTTATTATATGCTTTCCCAGCTATTTTTTTAACTTATTGGCCATGTAGTGCTTTGTCTTCCCATGCCTCTATTCTGTTCTTTATTTGGTCTTTCTTGTAGGCCAGTTTGGTCTCTCCAGTAGTCAGTAAGCCTTCCTGATATACTAACTTCAGTGCATCTTCATCATTGTTCTTCAAATATTCTTCCAAAGCCATTTTTTCTTCTTCAACCATCTGATGTACTTGTAGCATTCCACGCCCACCTATCTGCCTTGGTAGATAAAGTCTGTCAATGTCACTGCGTGGATGAAGGGCATGATTCATTGTCATTATGATGATGATGATGATGATGATGATTATTATTATTATTATTATTATTATTATTATTATTATTATTATTATTATTATTATTATAGCAACCAAGTCAATGCATTTCTGGCTGCACAGTCTATGTCAGGTGTCAAGCCCCCAAAGGCTTGCCATATGAACGGGGACGGGGGAGCACGGACAACAACCCACCAGCCCGAGAAGCAGCTGAGCAGTACACCGCCACACCCCACGGCCGCACCGGGCGAGCCTCCACCGCGCAGAAGCCTCCACAAGCTATACGACAGACGCCAACAACACCTGGAATGTTAGCGAACCCGGGAGCACCCGAGGGCCACCTGCTGCCGACAGACCCGGAAATCCAGGAGTTTCAACGGCTGCCTGCAAATGGGATAACGGCGGGCGGGCCACCTGGGGACCAGAGGACCATACTCCGGCGGGCGAACCCAGTGTGGGAGAGTGGGGGGTTGTCCCCTAGCAACCAGGACGTTCGGCAGGGCGAGTTTAGTGGCGGGCAGCTGACGCGCGGATCGGACGCACGGGCGAAGGGGTGTGGGGGCAGAGCTCCGTCGGGGAAAGGGAGAGCACAGGGAAAGGGTGGAGCATTTATTCATCTCGAACGGATGTTGGTTTGGGATCGGGGGCGGACCCACAGGGTGGAGCACGTCGATATATTGCGTTGGGAGGAAACCACTCCCAGTTCTGACTTTGCCTCACTCGCATAATAAAGTGCTTGTTGGGTGTCAGTGTGTGCCGGTCTTCTTTGTTCCTGCTCTACGGACGACGGCGGATGCACTGATATAAAGTCAGCACTCTTCACTAACTTTTCTCCAGCCTCCAGCTCCCACGTGCGGTGGAAGGCTAAGGTATGGCGGAGGGGACGCAGGGGGCTGCCGTGGTTGAGGGAGAGGTGGCGGCCGATGGGGTTGCGGACGCCGTTCCGGTGCCGGAGCCGGCAGCGGGCCAGCTGGTGGTGCGGCCAAAGTTACTACTGCCTGCAATTCCGGGACTCGATGTGGGGGAGGCAGGGGCCACTAAGCCACAGGAGGAGTGGTGGCAAAGCCCGGCGGTGACTGGACTGCAGACCGAACAGCTCCTAACGCCCAAGCCGAAGCTCAGTCATTTGGGGTGGAGGGAGAGACGTGCCACCATAGAGGACGACGAGGACTGGAGCTATTCGACGGCTCCGGGCCAGGAGACCATGGAGATATTGCGCCATCGGTTTGGCGAAGCAAGCTACCGGGGCGCTACCAATATGTGGCAATCGAAGGGGATGCTTCGGGGCGCACCGCCTCATCTAGGTTTCGCCTCAGCAGTCCGTGCCTAATCCCACAGGTGGGCCTGGCGTCATGGGTCTCCCTTCGGGCGGGCCGCCGGGTCAGTCGCACCCAACCCAGCCGGGTGGGCCCAGGAATGTGGCAAGAGGTCCGGCGAAGACAGGGAGTGTGGAGCAACAGAGCTTTATGGCCGGATATCCTAACATCGTGCCAGGCCAACCCCAGGGGCTGTGGGGGCCAGGATATCCATGGGGGGTTCCCCCTATTCCTGTCACGTTTGATGGTAACCCCGACCAACTGGCGATGTTCCTGGGACAGGCCATAAGCCACTTGGATCAGTTTGCACAACTATATGTCTCCCAATGGGCTATGGTCGGCGCCATTACCGCCGCCTTGCGTGGAGAGGCGGCCGCGTGGGCAGCCGACCTGTACAGTGACCATGCCCGGGAGCTGGGGAGTGCGGGGCTGTTTTTGGATGCCCTGCATGGGAGGTTTGAGGATCCTACCCGGGCACAGAGGGCCGAGGCAGACCTGCTAGCGCTCCAGCAAGGGAAACGCCCGGCCATCAAGTACGTGCGGGAGTTCCGGAGGTTAGCCGGCCAGTTGCAGTCTTCATGGCCGGAGCGGATGTTGGTACATCAATTTAGGGCAGGCCTAGACCACGACCTACGGCAAGCCTGAGTATACCGGGGTGTGCCCAACAGACTGAGAGACTGGTTCAGGGTGGTGGTCGAACTTGAGGCAGGCCTTAAAGAGGTATATCGAGGGATCGGGGACGTCCCGCGGCTGCGGCGTCCCGGAGATAGGCCCCGCGAGGGAAGCCAGGACCAGCAGCGGCCAACGCCAAAACCACCCGGGGCGTCAGGAGAAGCCGGCTTTCGGTGTTTCCGCTGCGACCAGCCGGGCCACCGAGCAGCCGACTGTCCAGCACCCAGCCCCCGTAAGGGCGCAACAATTGGTAGAGCCACGCCCATGAAGAAAGCCACGGAAAGCTCGAGGGCTGTTACTCAGCAGCCAACCCCAGGACTGAGAAGAGGGTCTCCGGCCATGCCAGAGTCTACGGCCGTGGCACGCTACCAGATGGGGGACGAGGAGGACAGCCCTGACGACGGATCGGCCGATCCAATGGTGAGTGACCCCATTAGCCCATTCGTCCTCCCTATAGTCCTCACGAGCCTGGTGACAGGCGTACAGAAGGCGTGTCAGGCCCTGATTGACACCAGGTGCACGCGATGTCTGATGAGTAGAAAGGTAGCGGGGGATAGTGGGTTCCGGATATATCCATTGCCACGACCAATACGGTTCGAACAAGTGGATGGGTCATTGTTGGGAGGAATCCCCGCGACCCATGTGACGGAAAGGGTACGCATGGACCTAGGGGATCATTGGGAGGTGTTACGGTTCATAGTGGTGCCCATTATGACGGAAACTGTCATATTGGGGTTGTCCTGGTTGGACAAATGGACCCCAACTATATGGTGGGAAGGGGGGGTACCGTAAAGTGCGTCTTGGGATGGGTCCAATACCAGCGACCGATGGTAATGGTGGTCAGGTTCCTGAGGTCCCGGAGGCAACGGCGCAACTCCAGGAGGGGGCGGGGGAAGTGTCTTACCCCGAGGAGTACAGGGATTTAGCGATTGTCTTCAGCGAGGAGGACTGTAATCACCTGCCCCCTCACCGGTCGACGGATTGCGCTATAGAGCTATTGCCGGGGGTGAAGCTTCCGAAAACCCGGATGTACGCTATGACCTCGCCGGAGGTGCAGGAACTCCGTAGATACATTGACCAAAATTTGGCGCGAGGGTTCATCCAGCCTGCTAGGTCCCGGATAGCGGCTCCCGTGCTTTTCAAAGAAAAGAAAGATGGTTCATTGCGCTTATGTGTCGACTTCCAGGGGTTGAACGCAGTATGCGTCGAGCATGTATACCCCCTCCCCCTTATGAAGGACTTGTTGGCACATTTGGGGACGGGCCGCATATTTACCAAATTGGACCTACAGGAGGCGTACTATAGGGTACGAATTAAGGCTGGCGACGAGTGGAAAACGGCGTTTAACTGTCCGTTGGGTAGTTTCCAGTTTCGCGTCATGCCGTTCGGGTTACAAGGGGCCCCTGCGGTGTTCATGCAGTTAATCAATCAGGTGTTGCATGAACACCTATACCGCGGGGTACTTGTGTACCTAGATGATATTCTAATATACACCACAACAAGGGAGGAGCATGTCAGTCTGGTGAGGCAGGTGCTGCAGAAACTGCTGGAGGCCCAGCTTTATGTGAAATTATCTAAGTGCGAGTTCCACTGGGAGCGACTGGATTATCTGGGCTACCGTATCTCGGGGAGCGGGGTGGAAATGGATCCGAGCAAAGTGCAAGCAGTCCAGGAATGGCAAGCGCCCCAGACTAGACGTCAGCTGCAAAGTTTTCTCGGATTCGCAAATTTTTACCGCCAGTTCATTCCATCATTTGCCACCGTGGTGCATCCCCTCACGGAACTGCTGTGGACGAAACACCTTACGGGGAGGCCTCGCCCAAGCCAACGGCTAGAGTGGACCATGAGTTGTCAAAAAGCGTTTGAGTCATTAAAAACATTATTCGCTAAAGAGCCCGTGTTACGCCACCCAGACCAGAGTTCCCCCTTTGTGGTACAAGTGGACGCAAGCGATGTGGCAGTGGGGGCGGTGCTGTTGCAGAAGAACAATGGGGGAGCGTTGCAGCCATGTGCCTATACTTCGTGTAAATTCACGACGGCCGAACGTAGCTGGACCATCTGGGAGAAGGAGGCCTTCGCGATCCGATGGGCTCTGGCAACATGGCGGCATTTATTAGAAGGGGCCAAGCTGCCTTTTGAGGTGTGGACAGACCATAAGAACTTGGAGGCACTACAGACCCCGAGGCGCTTAGCCCCCAAACATGTCCGATGGGCCCAATATTTCAACCGGTTTAAGTTCACACTGAGGTATGTGCCGGGGGGGGGAAACTTTCTGGCCGACGCGTTGTCGCGGATGCCGCAGTACCGTAGCAAACGGGAGGAGGTCATACAGGCACTAATGCCTCCTTCTCGGCATGAGACCGCTAAGACTGTAAGTCACAGGTCTCAGGTAAGTGAACTAGAGGCCATTAAGACTGCCTTGCTGACGGATACATAGGCGAATGAGCATTCAGGGTGGTTGACTACTCGGGACGGTGTGGCATGGAAAGGTGATAGGATATATGTGCCCGAGAGCCTACGCCTATCCGTTCTTCGAAAGTGTCATGACGCTAAACAAGCGGGCCATTTTGGGTATTTAAAGACCCTACATTTATTACGACGGCAATTCTGGTGGCCTAAACTGAAAGTAGACGTGGAACGGTATGTCAAAGGGTGCCACGTGTGCGCCAGTGCAAAGCCCCAGGTAGGGAAGCCCATGGGATTATTACAACCAGTGGCCGATCTGTCCCGGCCGTGGGAGGAGATCGCCATGGATTTTGTTGTAGAACTACCCGACAACCGGGGCTACAACGTGATATGGACCGTGATAGATCTATTCTCCAAACAGGCGCATTTTATCCCATGCAGAGGCCTGCCATCAGCACGACGTTTGTCACGGTTATTTATTCAACACATCTATCGGCTCCACGGCACGCCCAGGAGAATTATATCAGATAGAGGGGTGCAGTTCACCGCGAAGTTTTGGAGGGAGTTCATTCGTTCACTAGGGTCATCCCAAGCGTTGAGTTCAGCGTATCATCCTAGCACCAACGGGGCGGCAGAAAGGGCAAACGCCATGGTGGAAAGATACCTCCGGAGTTATGTGTCATTCCAGCAGACGGACTGGGTTGACCTCTTGCCGTTTGCTGAGGTGGCATATAATAACACCGTCCACAACAGTACGGGGTATACCCCGTTCAAAATAGTGTATGGTATGGAGTTTAACCCCATCCCCGAATTGTCACCAGAGGTGGCTAGTGGCCAGACTCCTCAAACATGGTACACCAAGATCACAGGGTTGTGGGACCAGGTGAAGGTAGCACGGAGAAAGGCTGAGGCAGCTGCCAAACTCCAAGCCAACAAGAAGAGGGCAGAGCATAAACCATTCAAGGTGGGAGACTGGGTGTATTTGGCCACTAAATATCTACGCTTGCAAGTGCCGTGCAAGAAGCTGGGTCCGAAATATGTGGGTCCCTTCCAGATCCTCAGGGTGGTCAACCCAGTTACTGTTCAATTACGATTACCCGCCTCTCTAGGCAGGGTCCATCCCGTGTTCCACAGCAGCCTGCTCAAACCAGCGCATGGAAGTCCCTATGCTGACGGGGTACCAGGACCGATCTCGGGGTCCCATTATGAGGTGCAGGAGGTCCTAGACTCACGAAAGCGGTATGGTAAAACCCAATAC
The DNA here is from genome assembly GCF_016545835.1 of Crotalus tigris. NCBI lineage: Eukaryota > Metazoa > Chordata > Lepidosauria > Squamata > Viperidae > Crotalus > Crotalus tigris. The sequence goes on from NW_024096723.1 coordinate 397,935, forward strand.
CTCCTTCGGTGGAAAGGATACCCGCTATCAGACGCAACCTGGATGGGAGAGGAGGATATAAACGCACCTAACCTAATCCGAACATTCCACCGTAAGTGTCCGGGAAAGCCAGGGTGGAACAGATGTAACACTGTGTATTCAATCCCTTCCCTTTCATTTCCAGGGGGACACGTGGTAGAGGGGGGCCGCATGTCAAACCCCCAAAGGCTTGCCATATGAACGGGGACGGGGGAGCACGGACAACAACCCACCAGCCCGAGAAGCAGCTGAGCAGTACACCGCCACACCCCACGGCCGCACCGGGCGAGCCTCCACCGCGCAGAAGCCTCCACAAGCTATACGACAGACGCCAACAACACCTGGAATGTTAGCGAACCCGGGAGCACCCGAGGGCCACCTGCTGCCGACAGACCCGGAAATCCATGAGTTTCAACAGCTGCCTGCAAATGGGATAACGGCGGGCAGGCCACCTGGGGACCAGAGGACCATACTCCGGCGGGCGAACCCAGTGTGGGAGAGTGGGGGGTTGTCCCCTAGCAACCAGGACGTTTGGCAGGGCGAGTTTAGCGGCGGGCAGCTGACGCGCGGATCGGACGCACGGGCGAAGGGGCACGTCGATATATTGCGTTGGGAGGAAACCACTCCCAGTGCTGACTTTGCCTCACTCGCATAATAAAGTGCTTGTTGGGTGTCAGTGTGTCCCGGTCTTCTTTGTTCCTGCTCTACGGACGACGGCGGATGCACTGATATCAGGGCTCTTCAAACTTGGCCCTTTTATGACTTGTGGACTTCAACTCCTAGAATTCCTCAGCCAGCGTGCCTGGCTGATGAATTCTGGGAGCTGACGTCCACCAGTCATAAAAGGGCCAAGTTTGAAGACCCCTGGTCTATATCCTCCTGTCAATGCAGTGAACGAAACACTGATTTATTCTTGTCTGAATTTTGTTCTTGTATCCAAGTTTCTACTGGAAAGGATGAAGCAACTTATGTCATTCCCTCTTTTCATGCCCTTGCTTGTTTTTCAGGTATGTTTGAATAGACCTGTTGGAGAGGTGGCTGGTTTGTCTTTGGTAAATATCGGGGGGGGGGAATCCCAGCTGTTATAAAACTAATCAAGCTGTCACTTCCAAAGTCAGAGCGAGGCACAGAGGTTAACCAAAATGGGACCCAATGTGAAGGATTTCCTTGTCACCCTGTCTGCAGAAGCATCTGCCACAAAAGACGGGCTCCTGAGTCAAACTGGTGCTTTGATCTCGCCGTGATTTATGCCAGCCGTCAACCATCCAGCACGCATCTGTCACCTGGACAATGTGATATAAAAGAGAATTTAATTGCTTTTTGGATTATAAATAAAAATGAACATTTTGGGAATGAGTGAATGACACAATCACTGTTCATTTGTGCGCTCCGTTAGCAAGGGTAAGGAAAACAACTGGCCTAAACTATTGTGGTGGAGGGTTTTTTTTTTTCCCCCTCTTCTGCTTCTCCTCTCTAATAGGGGGCACCATTGGGGATATTTTAATAACAAATGGCAACTGTCACATTTTCAAGCTAAAGAGAAAATGCATTTGGGGGGAAATAAAACAGTGGATGGATGTTTCAGGCAAACGTCTTCAATCAGTTGCCACCGTTTGCTAATGGAGAAAGGGATCTTCAAGAGAAGGTCATGTGAAAGTCATGCAATGAAGAAGCCAGTATTTTATTTGTCTGTCTGTCTGTTTCTATCTATCTATTTATCTATCTATCTATCTATCTATCTATCTAACTAACTAACTAACTAACTAACTAACTATCATCTATCTCAATACCTCTCTTTATATCTATCTCTCTTTATATCTATATCCTGCTATCTCTCTCCATCATTTATCTATATCTACTTGTGTACCTCTCTCCCTCTCTCTCTCTCTATCGTATCTATATCTATCATCTGTCTATCTGTCAGTCTATCTATCATCTCTATCTATCTATCATCTATCTATCTGTCTGTTTCTATCTCTATCTATCATATCTATATCTATCATCTGTCTGTCAGTCTATCTATCAATCTATCTCTATCTATCTATCAATCTATCTGTCTGCCTGTCTTTCTATCTCTATCTATCTATCTATCTATCTATCTATCAATCATATCTCTATCTATCATCTATCTGTCAGTCTATCTATCTATCATCTCTATCTATCTATCTGTCTGTCTGTCTTTCTGTCTGCCTTTCTATCTCTATCTATCTATCTATCTATCTATATCTATCTACCTATCTATATCTATCTACCTATCTATATCTATCTATCCATCCATCCATCCATTCATCTAGGAGTTCCTAAACCTTTTGCCATCCTTCCTCCCTTTAGTATAATCTTAATGCCGGTTTGGTCTAGTATTTGAGGATTGTTCATAAAGTTATTGTTTCTCATTGCAATTGTGAACAGTTGCTAAATGAGTCAGTTGCCAAATGACCACTAACTGTACCAAGTCCCCAGTGCAAAATACAGTTCAAATTCACCTAACAGAATAATAACAGAATAACAGAGTTAGAAGGGACCTTAGAGGTCTTCTAGTCCAACCCCCTGCTCAGACAGGAAACCTTATACCATTTCAGACAAGTGGCTGTCCCATCTCTTCTTAAAAACCTCCAGTGTTGGAGCACTCACAACTTCTGAAGGCAAGCTGTTCCATTGGTTAATTCTCCTCACTGTTAGGAAGTTTCTCCTTAGTTCCAGGTTGCTTCTCTCCTTGATTAGTTTCCATCCATTGTTTCTTGTCTTGTTTGTGTCTTGTCTTGTTTCTTCTGGTACTTTGGAGAATAGGTTGACCCAGTGGTGAGATTCAAATATGTGAGCAACCAGTTCTCTGTGTGGATGCCACTTCTGGAAGTCCATTCTGGGCCTGGGCAACAAAAAATTAGCTACCGGTTCTGCCGAAGTGGTGCGAACCGGCTCAGTCCCACCACTGGGTTGACCCCCCCCCCTTCTTCTTCCATCCAAGGGCATCTGAAACTACCTAGCTTCTCCCACTGATGTTTTCTCCTGCTTATCCACCACAGTCTGATTGCAAAAGTTTTATTTAAATCCATGATTGAGTATTTATTTAAAGCTGGGGAGCATATGCCCTCTGGGGCTGACATAAGTTCTATGGTCGCCCACTCCACGGGTTCCGTAATGAAAAAGTTCCTTTTGTGTGTGTGTGAAAGTTGTGATTAATACAGGGCATCAAATGTGCTCCAATTCTAAAACTGGTGCGAGGAGGTTGAGTTTCCATTGTTGGTCCTAATGAGCAATAATGATTTGATGCATGATTAACTGGGTTGATAGCCAGTGCTTAGCAAGACAGATCTCCCCTGCCATTCAAACGGGACACTCATAAAAATTCTGCCATCTTCTATTTGAAAATGACAGGTAAGAAAGATCACCTTTGTTTTCAGCCCCCACAAACAACGGAGAAAAAGGGCAAGGCGGCAAATGCTGCAGCTCAGAAGATAACTTGAAATTTCAGAATGCTCATTTTGGCTCAAGTGGTAGTAATGGTAAGAAAAGGAATTTAGTCATTTTATTATTTGGGGGGGGGGCGGGGTATACAATCCAACCATGAGAAAGTCCTGTTCCAGGATGGGAGGTAAACTGGGGTTATGTAAAAACCAAAGGATTATTTTCATCTTCAAAAAGGAAACACATTTATTACCTACAAGCCCTTGACTTGTAACCACAGTAGGGACCAGAATTTCCAGTACCAATAGCACTTAGATTTATATACTGCTTCACAGTTTTTTACAGCCCTCCCTAAGTGGTTTACAGAGTCAGAGTATCGCCCCCAACAATCTGGGTCCTCAGTTTACTGCCTTTGGAAGGATGGAAGGCTGAGTCCACCTTGAGCCGGTGAGAATTGAACTCCTGGCTGTGGGCAGAGTTAGCCTGCAATGTGGCATTCTAACCCCTCTGCCAGAGGAAGGAAGGAAGGAAGGAAGGAAGGAAGGAAGGAAGGAAGGAAGGAAGGAAGGAAGGAAGGAGAGAGAGAGAGGAAAGAAAGGAAGGAAGGAAGGAAGGAAGGAGGGTGGGAGGGAGGGAGGGAGGGAGGAAAAAGAAAGAAAGAAAGAAAGAAAGAAAGAAAGAAAGAAAGAAAGAAAGAAAGAAAGAAAGAAAGAAAGAAAGAAAGAAAGAGTAATAGCACTTAAGACTTCTATACCGCTTCACAGTGCTTTACAGCCCTCTCTAAGCAGTTTACAGAATCAACATATTTGCCCCCAACCATCTGGCTCCTCACTTTACTGCCTTCAGAAGGATGGAAGGCTGAGTCCACCTTAAGCTGGTCAGAATTGAACTCCTGGCTGTGAGCAGAGTTAGCCTGCAAGGTGGCATTCTAACCCCTCTGCCAGAGGAAGGAAGGAAGGAAGGAAGGAAGGAAGGAAGGAAGGAAGGAAGGAAGGAAGGAAGGAAGGAAGGAAGGAAGGAAAGAGAGAGAGAGAGGAAAGGAAGGAAGGAAAGGAAGGAAAGGAAGGAAAGGAAGGAAGAAAGGAAGGAAGGAAGGAAGGAAGGAAGGAAGGAGGGTGGGAGGTAGGGAGGGAGGAAAAAGAAAGAAAAGAAAGAAAGAAAGAAAGAAAGAAAGAAAGAAAGAAAGAAAGAAAGAAAGAAAGAAAGAGAAAGAGTAATAGCACTTAAGACTTCTATACCGCTTCACAGTGCTTTACAGCCCTCTCTAAGCAGTTTACAGAATCAGCATATTTGCCCCCAACAATCTGGCTCCTCACTTTACTGCCTTCGGAAGGATGGAAGGCTGAGTCCACCTTGAGCCAGTGAGAATTGAACTCCTGACTGTGGGCAGAGTCAGCCTGCAATGCTGCATTCTAACCACTGCACCATCAAATATAGAACAAGTGATGAAAGACAGACAGACAGACAGGCAGGCAGGCAGACAGGCAGAGAGAGAGAGTGGGTAGAGTAATAGCAATAACACTTAGACTTATATACCACTTCACAATGCTTTACAGCCCTCTCTAAGCAGTTTACAGAGTCAGCATATTACCTCAGTGTATTCTTGGATTTAAAGGGTGTATCGTGTATTGCATTCGTTGAGGCATAGACCAGACCGATGTAATACAACTGCTCTTATTGCTGGAAACACAGGAGTGAGCCAACTGTCACACTGACAGCTATTTATACATTGCCACCACTAGGTGGCGACCAATCAGTTTAAAGGATAATTTCCCGCTTATTTTCAGGCTTCAGTTTTTTCCCTCCAAAACAGTTGGAGACTCTTTCAAATATAAAACAACAACTGTTCATAACAACCATAACTTTTCAAACCAATACATGACAGAGTGTACATATGTTATGTTGGCTGAAGATCCTCCTGAGTTTTGGGATAGACAGCAGATTCAGATTCAGAATAGAGCGGGAAGAGACCTTGGAGGTCTTCTAGTCCAGTGGTTCTCAACCTTTTTAATGCCACGACCCCCAACCGGTCGTAAGTCGAGGACTACTCAACCGGTCGTCAGTCGAGGACTACTCAACTGGTGCAGCACTGTTTGCAGAATGGGACTTTTGGCGGGCTCAGCAGGGCAGAGACAGCCTGGACAATTCCTATTGGCTTTTGAAAGCCAATAGAATTAGACTCTATTCAAGAGAGTCTATTCTATAGGCTTTCAAAAGCCAATAGAATAAAAGGGAGTAGCACAGCTAAGGAAAAGGGGGGGAAATGGCGGACTGCGTTGTTTGGCGACCCCCGTGAAATGGTCGTTCGACCCCAAATGGGGTCCTGACCCACAGGTTGAGAACCACATGAGGGAGACCTCATACCATTTCAGACAAGGGTCTGTCCAGTCTCTTCTTCAAAACCTCCAGTGATGAGATGCTTGGGCTGTTGCTTGAGTTCCATTCTCAAGGTCAACTTCTTTCCAAGTAGAGCAGAATGCTCTTCCCATCCTTGCTGTATCTCCTGTCCTTTGTTACAGTTTCTAGAAAAGGACAAATGTTTTCATCAGTCCCCGATGACAATCCCGTCACACAAAAGCCCAACCCTCTACTCGTAAGGGGCAACTCTTGCAGATACTACCTTCCGCTCTAATTGATGTGTCATTAAACCTGGAGAAGAAAAGTTTCCTGCTCCCCTGACAGCTGTTCCAGCAAGCGATGGACTGAGAAAGAACACCATTAAGCCTAATTAAGGAAAGAGGCTGAAACATAAGGAGAAGGACCTTTCTCTCCTCAAGATGGAGAGTCTTCTGCGTGTACAAAAAAATGATGATGGCTCATAACTGACCCCCTCGAAGCATCAGGGAGAGGCAGATGTTCCACTGACTGCCGACAGGAATAAATGCCAACTTGTCATCATCTCCCAGACACAGCCTTCAAGCTGTTGAGCTGCCCCTCCTAACCCGTTGCATGTTTGCCATCTGCTCAGATGTTCTTCCTTGATGTTCTCTCCTTCCTTCGTTTCCCGACATTCAATGTTCAGGAGATAGCTCTACACAGTGGTGGAATTCAAATACCTGAACAATCGGTTCTCTTATTCGATGCTGGCCTTAGCCTCCGAGGCCTAGAACAGACTTCTGAAAGTGGCATCCATGCACTTCTGGTGGGCCTTTCTACCAGGACTAGAAAGGCCCACCAGAAGTGCATGGATGCCACCTCCTCCAGGCCTCCGAGGCCTAGAATGGACTTCCGGAAGTGGCATCCATGCACTTCTGGCAGGCCATTCTAGGCCTGGGAGAACTTCTGGAAGCCAGCCGGTTCTCCGAATGCAGCAAAATTTAGTTACCGCTTCTGCCGAACTGGTGCAAACCAGCTGAATCCCACCACTGGCTTTACAGTCAAGATTAGTATTTCTCCGTGACTTCCTGCATACTTGGAAGGACTTTATGGACTCTCTTGGGAGAACAATCAGAAGAAAACCAAGCATTTTATTTCCTCTGGTGGTCAGCTAGAACCATCAAGATAGTCCACGTGTGAAATGGAACGTCATTGATTCTCTTCTGCTAATATTTTCTTCCAAGTACTTCCATGTGGAGAAGGTCCACATGGTCAAAGCTTTGGTTTTCCTAGTAGTAATGTATGACTGTGAGAACCAAAGATGTTTTGATGTTTTTGAATTGTGGTGGTGGAGAAGACTCCGGAGAGTCCCTTGGACTGCAAGGAGATCAAATCAGTCAATCCTAAAGGAAATCAACTCCGACTCTCCTTTGGAAGGACAGATCCTGAAGCTGAAGCTCAAATATTTCAGCCACCAAATGAGAGGAGAGGACTCTTTGGAAAAGACCCAGATGTTGGGAAAGATGAAAGGCAAAAGGAGAGGGGGACGGCATAGGAGGAGATGGTTAGATAGGGTCATCGGCAAAATGAACGTGAATTTGGACAAACTCTGGGAGACAGTGGAAGATGGAGGAGCCTGGCATGCTATGGTCCATGGGGTCGTGAAGAGTCGGATACAATTAGCAACTGAAAAACAAGAGTCACAATGTCACCTGGTGTTCACCTTGTGCCAGAAATGAGCATTGCCTTATATCTAGTACTCAACATTAAAAAAGCTAAGATCATGGCATCCATTGCCATCACTCCCTGGCAAATAGAAGTGGAGGAAAGGGAAGCAGTGACAGAGTTTATTTTCTTGTGCTCCAAGTCCATTGCAGACAGCGATTACAGCCATGAAATTAAAAGACGCTCTTGGGAGGAAAGCTAAGTGAACCTAGACAGCGTATTAAAGGATGTCTATTAAGGATGCTGGATCTGGATAGGATTGTTGTTGTTCAATCGCTAAATCATGGACAACTCAACATGATCAACTTGCCACAGTCTACCTGCTGTGGGACAACAACCTATCCTACACTGTTTCTTGGAGTTGGCTCAAATTCATGTTCATTAGTTAGTCTAGTAGAGCAGAGGTCTCCAAATATGGCAACTTTAAGACTTGTGGACTTTAACTCCCAGAATTCCTCAGCATGGCTGTCTGAGGAATTCTGGGAGTTGAAGTCCACAAGTCTTAAAGTTGCTATGTTTGGAGACCCCCGTAGTAGAGCCATAAATACTGGGGAAGAGGAAAGAGCAGATGTGAAGAGAAGATGCTTGCTGGGTGAATAAATCATTAAGCTTGCAAGAAGTCTAATTAGGAAAATGGGAAGCTGTTTTATGCAAAGACCATGGATCCATCTAAGCAAGTAGCATTGGCTGACAATCCTAGGTGGTTTCTGGCTGGAATTTTTCCAGCTCCATTGGTAATGTTGAACAAGAACAGGAGTTGGGGAATTCTTCCTGCATTCAGAATTACAGCCTTGAACTGAATACAAATAGGTCGCTGTGAGGTCCTTAGTGCTTTCTGAGCTTGGTTCTTTTCTTGCAGACATTTCATTACCCAACTAAGTAACATCATCAGTGCTAGAGGGATGACATTATACAGTTGGGTAATGAAGCATCTGCAGGGAAACACTAAGCTAGGAGAGCACCAACGACCCCAAAGTTTAACCCTGAGCTACAAATGTTCTCTTCTATTGGTAAATATGTTGCTGTTGTTGATATGGTTAATAAGACTTACAGCAAAAAGTTGCTAAATGTCCTCCTCTCTCATAGGGACACTGTTTTTATGAGCTTCCTGTTAGAGCAGGGGTGTCAAACTCAATTTCATTGAGGGCCGCATCAGCATTGTGGTTGCCCTCAGGGGGATGGGTGGGTGTGGCCAGGATGGGTGCAGCCTACTGGGTGGGTGTGGCCTACTGGGTTGGCATGGCCATCTCTACATCATTTGCATCAAGGGTGCCTGTGGGGGCCTGGGCAGGAGTGGGACAGATCTGAGGGTCTCTGGCAGAAGGGGGTGGGACCGGGGCAAGTGCCAAGGCATGGTCCACTGGAGGAGCCTCACTGTTCTTCTCAGGCCATGCAGGGGGAGGGGCTTATAGAGCTAAGACTGAATACGTTTCAGCATAGATGGCCACCACAAAATTGTACATTGGCTGGCCTGGGCCAGGGCCAAGGCAGAGGGGGCTGTTCCTTCACTGTTTCCAGGATGGTTTCGTGGGCCACATGAAACCACTTTGTGGGCCACATCTGGCCCCCAGGCCTTGTGTTTGACATGTCTGTGTTAGAAGTAAAAACACTCTTTGATGGGGCAATATTCTTTTTCTTTCTTTCTTTCTTTCTTTCTTTCTTTCTTTCTTTCTTTCTTTCTTTCTTTCTTTCTCTCTCTCTCTCTCTCTCTCTCCTTCCCTCCCTCCCACTTTCTCTCTTTCTCTTTCTCTCTCTGTGTCTTTCTTTTTTTCTTTCTTTCTTTCTTCCCCTCTCTCGTTTCTTTTCCTTTCCTTTCCCTTTTCTTCTTTTCTTTCCCTCAGCTTTTGATTCCTTCTTCCTCAAAATGGCTTGTTAGCAGAAAAACTGACACGTCGATTCTCAGTTTTCATTTGAGAAGTTTTGAAGACCAGAACATGAAAGTCACTCTTTAACATTAAGGAACTTCTGTAGTATTCTGACAAGTCATTTATAAATTTGAAATAACCCAATCAAAGAGGAAAGATGGCATCTGCTCTCTCTTTAATTCAATTTGCAGCCAAGCTTGCAGGAAGAGTAATTCAAATTTCTCTTTCTTTCTTCCTCTTCCCCACCCCGCTTTCAGCCATGAATTAATGATTGGGTAAAACACAATGGCATCTCTCTTCCATTCACAGATAAATGTTACTTCTCTTTGATTGAAAAGTGCATGAAACAGGCAAGCAGAAGGATGTGTTAATGAAGCTGGTTAAATTGAAAGTGGTTTCCATGGGAAATGATGTCATTTGGGGAGAAATGGGGAAGGTACCTTGTGACATCAAACCATTAAAAGTGAAGTTTTAGTCCTTCAGGGTGAGATCTTAGTAAAACATGAAGAAAACTGACATGGAAATAACAACTGACAAATAAAATCAACAGAGAAGCTAAATCAGAGGTCTTCAAACTTGCCTGGCTGAGGAATCCTGGGAGTTGAAGTACACAAACAGGAGTTTTCAAACTTGGCCCTTTTAGGACTTGTGGACTTTAACTCCCAGAATTCCTCAGCCAGCATGGGGGAACTATGGCCCTTTCATGACTTGTGGACTTCAACTCCCAGAATTCCTCAGCCAGCGTGCCTGGCTGAGGAATTCTGGGAGTTGAAGTCCACAAGTCATAAAGTAATACTTTAAGATTCAGAGGTTTATTTCAGCAATAATTTGGAACACACACATAAACATCACTTACATTAAAAATCCATTGCAATGAGGTTCAGTGACATAGCAGTTCCAATAAGGACAACTATAGGCCAATGGCAAATCAGTCAGGTCCAGTCCCAATCTCTTATACCCTTTCCCATACCTAAAGCTGCAACCAGATGGTCATCAATCTTTCACTTTCTGCTGACATTTTTATGACCCTTTGCTGAACATAACTTTACACATATTCGTCTATACTGGAACCCGCATCCCTCAGCTACTTTCAGCTCCCTATTTCTTACTGTTCCAATCCTTATGTTCTAAAGAGATCATTGTCGATTTCAGAAAAGGCAGGCACAGCCACACTTCTCTGTGCATTAATGATTCACCTGTGGAGATGGTTATCAGCATCAAATTCCTGGGTGTGCAGTTAACAAGTAGGCTGGCTTGGTCGCTCAACTGCGAGATACTAGTGAAGTGGGCACAGCAGTGCCTGCATTTTCTGCATCACATGGGAAAAGCACATCTTCCTTCTCTTATCCTTACCACTTTCTACAGGGGGACAATCGAGAGCATCCTGTCATACAGCATCACAGTCTGGTTTGGAGGCATCCCTGCTGCAGACAGGAAGGTGGTGCAGAGAGTGGTGAAAATGGCTGAAAAGATCACTGGCAATTCCCTCTCTCCCATCCAGGACATAGCACAAAAGCATTGCTTGAGCAGGGTCCGTAAGATTATCTGGGACACTACACATCCTCTTCACGACCTGTTCTCCTTGTTACCTTCTGGGAGGAGGGGCTTCGTGGTATCTGTAGCAGAACATCCAGATTCAGCCATAGTTTCATTCCATACAGCATTAACCTTGTGAACTCGCAAGCTTCCTCCTTCCATTATATATCCAAGATGGATAGTGTTTAATATTTATTTGTTATGTATATGTAGGGGTATGGGTCTATACATATAATAATAATAATAATAATAGTAAAGTTGGAAGGGACCTTGGAGGTCATCTAGTCCAACCCCCTGCTCGGGCAGGAAACCCTGCACCATTTCGGACAAATGGCTGTCCAGTCTCTTCTTAAAAACTTCCAGTGTTGGAGCATTTACTGCTTCTGGAGGCAAGCTGTTCCACTGATTAATTGTTCTCACTGTCAGGAAGTTTCTCCTTAGTTCTAGGTTGCTTCTCTCCTTGATTAGTTTCCACCCGTTGCTTCTTGTCCTGCCTTCAGGTGCTTTGGAAAATAGCTTAATTCCCTCTTCTTTATGGCAGCCCCTGAGATATTGGAATACTGCTATCATGTCCCCCCTTGTCCTTCTCTTCGTTAAACTAGACATACCCAATTCTCGCAACCGTTCCTTATATGTTTTAGCCTCCAGTCCCCTAATCATCTTTGTTGCTCTTCTCTGTACTCTTTCTAGAGTCTCAACATCTTTTTTACATCGTGGTGACCAAAACTGGATGCAGTGTTCCAAGGGTGGCCTTACCAAGGCATTGAAGAGTGGTATTAATACTTCGCGTGATCTTGATTCTATCCCTCTGTTGATGCAGCCTAGTACTGTGTTGGCCTATATGTTGTATATAGTATGTTTAGGTGTGTGCCATGTATGTGTTTCACTTTGAGAGTGGACAACTAAATTTCATTTTTGATGTGTGCCATTGTGCCCACAGTAAAAAAAAATGACAATAAAGGTTATCTTACGTTATCTTATCTTAAATATATTTGAAACAAGCAAACTTAGCAAAATCATCTTCAGTAAAGTGCAATTGAAAACTAGAAAATTAAGCATAGCACAGACTTTGGTTCAATACTTTTTCCATGAGGCCTGATTTAGTTCACCTGGGCCTAAACCTTGCATAGAAGAACAATAGCCAATATTTTTGTCTTCCATATAATGATGGAGTTTTTGGTCCTCAATTGTTCTCATAATTTGAGGTCTACCTGTGTCGGGCTGCACCTTGATTTTATTTTATTTTTTTTATTTATTAAAAGTTTTACAATTTTACAATGAAATCCCTCTCCCACTACCTCCCTACCCACCCAAAAACCCTCCCCTCCTCTTCCCAGAGCTGAATCAGGGCTGCACCTTGATTTTAGCGTTCCAATCAATGGATTCTTTCTAGAGTGCAGATTTTGGGTTTCTAGTTATCAGCTGGAGGAAAAAATAAATAAAAGTCTTCTGAACCATTAACAATTAACAAAATTAATCTCATTGCATTTTGCGTGGACTACCCTTTATTTCTGCAGGAGACGCGGAATGCTCTTAGTACTTCATACTTTCTGCCTCGCTGCACCGACTCTCTTTAAAATAAAGCATTTTCCAATAAAACATGGGAACCGAGGTAAGCCTTTTCCCTTTTTAAAATTGCTTCCACGTTTATTTATTTGTTTAACCGTCTTTGTTACACCCGAGTCCTCCCCAAAGATTCCCGGGGGTTCTGCTATAAGTCTCACAGAATCTGCTTCATTGATTTCCTTCACAGACGATGAATAAATATGCCAGATTCAGATAAGGGAGGGGATATTAAAGCAGGAACATTTCTGAGCTTCTCTGCCAAAGAAATAACGGGAAAAAGGCAGAGCAAGGCAGAGAATGATGGATAATTCCTTGGATCATGAGCATTTCTTTCAATAACCAAGCCTCAGAATTATTTCCTGCATGAGACACGAGGAAGGCTTGTAAAACTCGGCAGAAATACTGCACGATAATGTTGAATGTAGCTTTTTGCACTAAGGGTTATTTGTTATCTGCTGTGTAAAGCCACTTTTTTTGTTGTTGTTTTACAGGTTTCTACAAACATGGAGTATCCCAGGTGTGAACGTCGTTCTTTGGCTCACATATGCTTTAAATGCAAATGTCGTTTCTCTAAGCAGAATTTGCAACACGCATAAAGAGCAAGCTGGGCTTTTGGCTGCCATCTTGTGCTTTTTTTAAAAAAAGTTTTTTATTTATAATACAGTTAAAAAAAAGTGGACATAACATAACATTCCAGTGTAAGTATTTCTAACAATTTGTTCCTCTTCTTACATATAATTCTTTATCTCTATATATACATATATATTTTTTTATACAATGTCTAATTTATTTCTCTATTTACTAACCTAAAATTATATGTATTTTTATCTTAACACTAGACCAGTGGTTCTCAACCTTTTTAATGCTGCGACCCCCAACTGGTCGTAAGTCGAGGACTACTCAACTGGTGCAGCACCGTTTGCAGAATGGGACTTTTGGCTGGCTCAGCAGGGCAGAGACAGCCTGGACAATTCCTATTGGCTTTTGAAAGCCAATAGAATTAGACTCTATTCAAGAGAGTCTATTCTATTGGCTTTCAAAAGCCAATAGGATAAAAGGGAGTAGCACAGCTAAGGAAAAGGGGGGGAAAATGGCGGACTGCGTTGTTTGGTGACGTGAAATGGTCGTTCAACCCCAAATGGGGTCCCAACCCACAGGTTGAGAACCACTGCACTAGACTATAACCCGGACAGTCCTCCTTGATTCACACCAATAGTAGAATTTGTCCCAGATTTATGATTCAGTCTTGTCCTTCATTTCCATTGTGAGCCTGTCCATATCGGCACACGATAATATTTTGTATAGTATCTCTTCCTCTGTTGGGGTTTCTTTATTCCTCCAACTTTGTGCATACGCCAATCTAGCAGCAGTGAGGATGTGTAGCATCAGGTAAAATATCCCTTTGTCGTATTTCTGTGTGGTTATGCCCAATAGAAAAAGTTCTGGTTTTAGCTCTATCTCTATTGTTAATATTTCTTCCAGCCATTTTTTTATCTTATTCTAAAAATCACAAGGTTTTGAGCATTCCCACCACATATGGTAGTAGGTCCCTGGTGCCAATTTACATTTCCAGCATGTAGATGAAAAAATTGCCATCTTGTGCTTTTAACCCCAACTTGCAGACACCCCTGCAAGATATATCCATTTTTTACATGTGTTGTGATCTTTCACACACACACACACACACACACACACACACAAAGGGGTAGAACTTGTGGAGTGATGGCACAATGCTGCCTTTATCTTTTTGAGGAAAGTGCAAGTAGTCTGTGCCTTACCGACATTCATTTAACAACCATTTGAAGTTAGAATAGCTCTGAAAAAAAGTGATTTACAACTGGTCCTTGCTCTTACGACCACCGCAGCATCCCACAGTTGGCAACTGACTCATATTTATGACTGTTGCAGTGTCTAGGGGTCATGTGATTACCATGTGCGACCTTCCTAGTCAGCTTCTGACAAGCAGTCAATGGGAGAACCCAGATTTCCTCAGTGACCAAATGATTCACAACTGCAGTGATGTGCTTAACAACTCTGACAAAAAAAAGCTGTAAAATTGGATGTGAGTCACTTAACAGCCACCTTTTATAGCAATGGAAATTTTGATTCCAATTGTAGTCAAGAGTTGAGGACCACCTGTACTGGAGCTTCAGGCCTTGTGTCCCTATGCTTAACACTCACCTGTGTTTCTCTTCATTGTTCCGTGTTTTAGTGAAAGTCTACTTTTAAAAAGACACTTTGGGTGCCAGTGTGTAGAGAACGTAGGGAATGGGTATGAGGGACGGTAGGAAGACCAACAAAGGAGAATATTTGCGGTTCAGGGTTGAAATGAAGAGTCCTTGGTGCTCTCTGAGCTTGGTGGATCTCTTACAGACGTTTCATGACCCAAACTAGCATGGATGATGTTATCTAATTTAGGTAATCAAACGTCTGAAAGAAAATAACCAAGATCAGAGAGCATCAAGGTAGCAGGAAAGGTCGCTACCAAAGAAATGGTTAGATAAGATAGAGAAACATTAGATAATGGTTAGATTAGATAGATAGATAGATAGATAGATAGATAGATAGATAGATAGATAGATAGATAGATAGATAGATAGATAGATAGATAGATAGATAGACAGACATAGATGATAGCAGATAGATGATAGATAATAGGTAGATGATAGACAGACAGACAGACAGACAGATAGATAGATATAGATGATAGATAGATGATAGCAGATAGATGATTGATAGACAGACAGACAGACATAGATAGATAGATGATAGCAGATAGATGATAGATAGATGATAGATG
This sequence comes from Crotalus tigris, assembly GCF_016545835.1. Lineage (NCBI taxonomy): Eukaryota > Metazoa > Chordata > Lepidosauria > Squamata > Viperidae > Crotalus > Crotalus tigris. The sequence goes on from NW_024096723.1 coordinate 413,166, forward strand.
ATAGGTAGATGATAGACAGATAGACAGACAGACAGACAGATAGGAGAGGGGGGGAGAGAGAGAGAGAGAGAGAAGATAAATAACTTGCCTTCAGAAGTTGAAGGTGTTCCAACACTGGATGTTTTTAAGAAGAGATTGTCTGAAACAGCATAGGGTCTCCTGCCTGAGCAGGGGGTTGGATCAGATGACCTCCAATGTCCCTTCCAACTCTGTTGTTCTGTTAAGAAGGGCTTGAACCTGGGGTAAGAAAGTAACGAGAGAAAATGTCCCAATGGAAGAGAATCTCTGAAGCTCAAGTTCTGGTGCTCTCTGAGCTTGGCGGTTTTCTTGCAGACATCTCATTACCCAGCTAGGAAACATCATCAGTGCAAGAATACCACCAAGCTCAGACAGCATCAAGGACCCCACATAAAAAAATGTCTCAGACAAGACCCTTCCCCAGTTCACATGAAAATAAAGGGAGGAAGGGGGAAGCACATTCAGACAGATCCTGTTACTAGAAAGGGAAAGGTTTCCCTGTCCAGTCATATCTGACTCTAGGGGGCAGTGTTCATCTCCGTTTCTTAGTCGAGGGAACCAGGTTTGTCGGAAGATGCTTCCATGGTTAAGTGGCCAGCATGACCCTATGCCAAGGCCAGTGGTGGGATTCAGCTGGTTCGCACCACTTCGGCAGAACCGATAGCTAATTTTTTGTTGCCCAGGCTCAGAATGGACTTCCGGAAGCAGCATTCACACAGAGAACCGGTTGCTCGCCTATCTGAATCCCACCACTGGCCAGGGCCATGGAGTAGTGCCTATTTATTTACTCACGTTGGCATGCTTTCAAACTACTAGATGAACTTTTTATTATAGCTATTCTAATAAAAGTACTTTCAGACTTATTTATTTATGAGACTTATATACCACTTTAAGGCAAGCACTCTCTAAGCGGTGTACACCAGTAAGCAATGTATATATATATATATATTTACATTGCCCCCAACAATCTGGGTTCTCATTTTACCTACCTCGGAAGGATGGAAGGCTGAGTCAACCTTGAGCCGGTGAGATTTGAACCGCTGACCTGCTGAACACAGTCATCTAAAGTGGCCTGCAGTTTGTTAGTCTGGTTTACTATATAGAGCTAACAACAATGCTATGAGATAGGCTGGTCTAAGATCTTCAATCTTCAATCGGAATAGAGCTGGAAGTGTGCTGGACCAGTATGTAGCCATCTGGCCAGATTGTACAGCTAGCTTAGGAAATTGTGTTCAGAGCAAGTAGCATTTAAGGGGTTAAATGCTGTCTCTTTAAGAGATGGCTTCTGAGGAATGTAGTTTAGTTGTTACATGGTTATATCTGTGTTCTAATTGGTCACTGGGAGGGTCTTGTGGTTTATGACCAGACATCCTGTTACGTGCCAGGTTTTTATTACCTCTCTGCATGGATCCTAGCCACCAGGCTAGGCTAGGAGCTCCGTAGCAACATGTAAGATTTATGTAAAATGGGGAAATCCATTATTTTTTTACCTATGAGATGGGTCCAGATTACAACCTACATTCTAGAAGAATTTCTGCAATAACTGTGAGTTAATGTCTTGAGGATACCTGGAATAAAAGTAATTTTACATGATTTATCCATTGAGTTTATCTGCCTGTTTCAAGTGGAATCCAGCAAACTTATCTGCATGAGACAGGAGAGGAAGGGACCTTGGAGGTCTTCTAGTCCAACCCCCTGCTCAAGCAGGAGAACCTATACTATCTCAGACAGGTGGCTGTCCAGTCTCTTCTTAAAAACCTCCAGTGATGAAGCACCCACAACTTCTGAAGGCCAGTTGTTCCACTAGTTAACTATCCTCACTGTCAGGAAGTTTCTCCTTAATTCCAGGTTGTTTCTCTCCTTGATTAGTTTCCATCCATTGTTTCTTGTCTTGCCTTCTGGTGCTTTGGAGAATAGGTTGACCCCCTCTTCTTTGTGGCAGCCTCTCAAATACTGCAACAGTGCTATCATGTCCCCCCCTCATCCTTCTTTTCTCTAGACTGGCCGTTCCCAAAGCCTGCAGTCGTTCCTCATATGTTTTAGTCTCCAGGATTTTAATCATCTTTGTTGCTCTCCTTTGCACTTGTTCCAAACTGCCAACACCTTTTTTGTAACGTGGTGACCAAAACTGGATGCAGTATTCCAGGTGTGGCCTTACTAAGGCTTTATAAAGCGGTACTAACAGAAGGAATTACCCTGTGTTAAGATTGGTGGCCAATAAATTTGATAAATAAAATAAATAAATAAATAAATTATCCCTCCCAGGGATTTTGTGAGGATTAGGGAGGTATTAGAATTTGGCTGACCCCATTGCTAGCCCTACACTTTATAACACTGGCTCTCTGTTTTGATTAAAATAATGCTATATGCTAAAGATGAGTAAGAAAAAGTAAGGACATCTCCCTGGTATTTTGCTAAAACAATACTGTAATAAAATGTATTGTTTACACATAAAAGTATTTATCTCTGTGTGTGTTTTGTTTTTAAGGTAGTAAATGGGAATATAAATCAATCAATCAAGCCCTTTTTTGTATGAGCCAGACAGCCCATAGCTGTGGTGTTAGATGATTATTCTGCTCATTTATGACAAGTTTACCGTATCCATTTTTTAAAAATGCCCTGGAGGTTGAGACTAGCTTGAACCAAAATAAAAATAGATTCCCCCTCCCCTTTTAAGTACATTCTAAAAAAGTGGGAAAAAACACCATCTTCTTCCTTCTTCCCCCCTCCCACTCACAGAACCCAATCATTAATCATACAAACTCAAAGAGCGACAACTGTCCCATCTATAATTCCATCAAACAAAGTAATGAAAGAAGGAATGATGAACTGTTCTTGAGAGGAATTGTATAATTTTCATAGAGAGTGGAGGTGATACGACCATTTAAGATACTTAAATCACCATGATGTAAAAAAGATGTTGAGACTCTAGAAAGAGTACAGAGACGAGCAACAAAGATGATTAGGGGACTGGAGACTAAAGCATATAAGGAAAGGCTGCTGGAATTGGGTATGTCTAGTTTAATGAAGAGAAGGATGAGGGGGGACATGATAGCAGTGTTCCAATATCTCAGGGGCTACCCCAAAGAAGAGAGAGTCAAGCTATTCTCCAAAGCTCCTGAAGGCAGGACAAGAAGCAACAGATGGAAACTAACCAAGGAGAGAAGCAACCTAGAACTAAGGAGAAACTTCCTGACAGTTAGAACAATTAACCAGTGGAACAACCTGCCTCCAGAAGCAGTGAATGCTCCAACACTGGAGGTTTTTAAGAAGAGAATGGACAGCCATTTGTCTGAAATGGTATAGGATTTCCTGCCTGAGCAGGGGGTTGGACTAGATGACTGCCAATGTCCCTTCCAACTTTATTATTGTTGTTGTTGTTATAAATGTTAAAGAGTTGGTGGATTGGTGGACTACAGAGAGTGCTTGATTTACAACAGTTCATTTAGTGACTGTTTAAAGTTACAACAGCCCTGAAAAACTGGCAGTTTTTCACACTTGAGACCATGGCAGCATCTCCATGGTCACATGATCAAAATTCAGAGGCTCAGCCACTGACAGGTATTGGTGACATTTGCAGGGCTCACGTGATACCCTTTCTGACAAGCAAAGTCAATGGGAAAGCCAGACTTCCTCAACAACTGTGCAACTGACAACAACTGTAGTGATTCACTTAACAACGGTGGCAAGAAAGGTCGTAAAATGGGGCAAAATTTACTAAACCTCTGTCTGTCTCAGCAAGAGACGTTTTGGTCCTGACGCTTCGAAACACTTCAGAAATGCTTTCGCCCCAGTAAGACGTCCATTGAGGTGGAGCTCCACTCATCCATTCAGTGAAATATCCTCTGGGTCGCTCTTAATATTGCCTGCAATTTGGTTCAAGGGCTAGGCCAGTGGTGGTGAACTTATGGCATGCGTGCCAGAGGCAGCACTCAGAGCCCTCTCTGTGGGCACACGTGCTGCCGCCGCCAGCACCTCATGCAGGTCCATTAGGCCACCATGGCGGCCTGAGGCGGGGTCAAGGTGTGTCAGGTGCGTGAGGGGAACAGGCTCCATGCACGGGCTAAGGGCAAGATCTGCAAGGGGGCCAAGATGACCAGCAGCAACTTGCTCTCCAGCTGCAAGCAAAAACAAATGGGATGGAGTAGGCGTGTCCAGTGGTCTGCATCACGTGCCTCCCCCCTTCCCTACTCCACCTGCTGCTGGAGGGCTGGCCTGGTATTGGCAGCAGACTGCAGAGCCCCAGAGTGCGCCGGTTGAGGGGCCGGCAGGCTGTGGCTGCTGATGGACACCGTTGGCCCCCATGTGCTCACTGGCCTCTGTGTGTGGGAGCTGATGGTGTCACCTCGCCTTGCCCTGCAGCAATGGCACCCCCCACCCTGCCCCTTCCCTCACCCTGGAAGATGAGCCTCCTGCCCACCACCCCACCCACCAGAGACCCCCTGGATCTCCCCCAACCATGCCCAGCACCCACAGGCAACCCCCCATGAGCAACATTGAGGTAGCCATGCCAACCGCAGCCATGCCCACCCAGTCTGCTGTGACCACCATAGCCACACCCACCCGGTGGGCCATGCCCCCCCCGCCTCCTCGAGGGCACCACAATGCTGATGTGGCCCTGGCACTTTGCCATAAATAAGTGGATTTTGGACTGCAGTTTGGGCACTCAGTCTCTAAAAGGTTCGCCATCACTGGGCTAGGCTTTTCCCAAACTCACGATACTACCTAAAATGAGAAGGAAAAAATTGCTATCCCGGCCAGCCAAAAGACTTCAAAGGAGTAGCCCCATTTATTAACAAACTGGTTGTTCTCCGTCTGCCTTGAAGTTCCATTTATTGGTCTTTTCTTGCTAGAGGCAAACAGCAAGGCTGCTTTGTTTTCCTAAAAGGCTGCGCAAAGCGAGACTCATGGGTCTGTGGCTTCTCTTTTTGCAGAATTTGAGATCCTTGGAATGTTAATGCCATCTGCTGGGCAGTGGTTTTGATGTCAAGCCTTTTGCACGTTGGCATCTTCACGACTCTGTTGCCGACAAAATGGAATTGGACTAATGAATCAATGCTCTGCGAAGGCATACAGAAATGAAATAATGCAAATAACAAAGTTGAAAGGGACCTTGGAGATCATTTAATCCAACCCCCTGCTCAGGCAGGAAAACCTATACCATTTCAGACAAATGGCTGTCTCTTCTTAAAAACTTCCAGTGTTGGAGCATTCACTGCTTCTGGAGGCAGGTTGTTCTACTGGTTAATTGTTCTCACTGTCAGGAAGTTTCTCCGTAGTTCTAGGTAGCTTCTCTCCTTGGTTAGTTTCCATCCGTTGCTTTTTGTCCTGCCTTCAGGCGCTTTGGGGAATAGATCGACTCCCTCTTCTTTGTGGTAGCCCCTCAAATATTGGAAGACTGCTATCATGTCCCCCCTCGTCCTTCTCTTCGTTAAACTAGACATACCCAATTCCAAAAACTGTTCTTTATACATTTTAGCCTCCAGTTCCCTGATCATCTTTGTTGCTCTTCTCTGCTGTCTTTTTAGGATCTCAATATCTTTTTTATATCGTGGTGACCAAAACTGGATGCAGTATTCCAAGTGTGGTCTTACCAAGGTGTTGTAAAGTGGTATCAACACTTCACGTGATCTTGATTCTATCACTCTTTTAATGCAGCCTAGCACTGTGTTGGCCTTTTTGGCAGCTGCAGCACACTGCTGGCTCACATTTAAGTGATTGTCCACTAGGACTCCGAGGTCCCTCTCACAGTTACTACTATTGAGCAAGGTACCCCCTATACTATACCTGTGCATTTAGTTTTTCTTGCCTAAATGTAGAACCTTGCTTTTTTCACCATTGAATTTCATTTTGTTAGATAGCGCCCAGTGTTCAAGTCTGTCCAGATCCTCCTGTATCCTAAGCCTGTCTTCTGGAGTGTTGGCGATTCCTGCCAGCTTGGTGTCGTCTGCAAATTTGATGATTTCCCCATCTATCCCCTCGTCTAAATTGTTGATGAAGATGTTGAAGAGAACTGGGCCCAGAACAGAGCCCTGGGACACCCCATTACACACTTCCCTCCATGTAGATGCGGCTCCACACGCTGAGTATGGCCGGTCAGTCAGCTACGGATCCATCTGGTAGTGATGCTGTCTAACCCACATTTTTCTATCTTATCAAGTAGTAGGTTATGGTATACTTTATCAAATGCCTTACTGAAGTCCAAGTAAATTATATCCACAGCATTCCTCTGATCCACTAATTTTGTCACTTGGTCAAAGAATGCAATAAGATTTGTCTGGCATGATCTGTTTTTGACAAACCCATGTTGGTTTTTAGTAATGACTTTGTTTGCTTGTAGGTGTTCGCTGATTTGTCGTTTGATTATCTTTTCCAGAATCTTCCCAGGTATTGAGGTCAGGCTGATAGGTCTGTAATTTCCTTTATCCATTTTTTTTTCCTTTTTTGAAGATGGGAACTACATCAGCTCTTTTCCAGCCCTCTGCTAGTTCCCCAGTGCTCCAGGATCTTTGAAAAATATAGTTCACTGGGCCCAGAACAGAGCCCTGGGGCACCCCACTACACACTTCCCTCCATGTAGAAAAAAGGTGCATTTGTTATTATGACTTTTTTCTCAAAATCTCTGGTTGATGGTGCTTTTGAGCTCATATTTTCACAGAAAACAGTGGAGGCTGCCACAGATGGCGATGTTCAAATAAGTTATCAGCATTCTGGCTACCCCATCTGGCTCTACTTTCCAATGAGGGGGGGAAAAAAACCTCTAAAACTAGGAAATACTCTCCCTTGTGATCTTTCCCTGGGATTTAATTAAAACACAGTAACCTCAGTCTAATAGACCTAGCTGGGAGGAAGAGGTATCTGTTAAAGCCAAATACTAAATTTGAATTTTTTTGCAGTATACAAGCTTTAGGCCGATGGATGTTAATTACACACATCTACAAAATCAGTTTTGTCTATATGGCGTCCAAGGTCTGTTGAAAAGGAATCCATTAAAAAAATCTTATTGTGTACAAATCCAGGTAAAGTATTGCCATAATACAAATGAAAGAAAGAATATTTGTTCCCTCTATTTAAGGAGATGGCTGCTTTCTCACAACATATGCCATCAGGTGAGTTACAAACGGAGTGGCTGTGTTTTCACAACAAGCTTATTTTGAAAACCTTAGCACAAGTACTCCTCAACTTAGAACCGTTCATTTAGCGATCATTCGAAGTTGCAACAAACACTGAAAAAAAACGACTTAGGACCGTTTTTCACCCTTATGACCGTTGCTTGGCAACTGATTCATATTTATGATGGTTGCTGTGTCCCGGGATCACGTGATCCCCCTTTTGCGACCTTCTGACAAGAAAAGTCAATGGGGAAGGCAGATTCACTTAACAACCGTGTTACTAAACGATGCAGTGTTTCACTTAACAACTGTGTAAGAAAGGTCGTAAAATGGGTCAAAACCCACTTAACAAATGTCTCACTTAGCAACAGAAATTTGGGGCTCCCTTGTGGTCATAAGTCAAGGACTTTGTCAAAAATAGATCGTGCCAGACAAATCTTATTGCATTCTTTGACCAAGTGACAAAATTAGTGGATCAGAGGAATGCTGTGGACATAATTTACATGGACTTCAGTAAGGCATTTGACAAAGTAAATCATAACCTACAACTCAACAAGATAGAAAAATGTGGGGTAGACAGCACCACCACCAGATGGATCCGTAGCTGGCTGACCGGCCATACTCAGCATGTGGTCCTCAATGGAACCGCATCTCCATGGAGGGAAGTGTGTAGTGGGGTGCCCCAGGGCTCTGTTCTGGGCCCAGTACTCTTCAACATCTTCATCAACGATTTGGATGAGGGGATACATGGGGAACTCATCAAATTTGCAGACGACACCAAGCTGGCAGGAATAGCCAACACTCCAGAAGACAGGCTTAGGATACAGGAGGATCTGGACAGACTTGAACACTGGGTGCTATCTAACAAAATGAAATTCAATCATGAAAAAAAAAAAGGTTCTACGTTTAGGCAAGAAAAACAAAATGCACAGGTGGTACCTGGATCAATAGTAGCAACTGTGAGAGGGATCTTGGAGTCCTAGTAGACAATCACTTAAATATGAGCCAGCCGTGTGTTGCAGCTGCCAAAAAAGCCAACACAGTACTAGGCTGCATTAAAAGAGGGATAGAGTCAAGATCACATGAAGTGTTGATACCACTTTACAACGCCTTGGTAAGACCACACTTGGAATACTGCATCCAGTTTTGGTCACCTCTATGTAAAAAAGATGTTGAGACCCTAAAAAGACAGCAGAGAAGAGCAACAAAGATGATTAGGGGACTGGAGGCTAAAGCATATAAGGAATGGCTGCTGGAATTGGGTATGTCCAGTTTAATGAAGAGAAGGACGAGGGGGGACATGATAGCAGCCTTCTAATATCTCAGGGGCTGCCCCAAAGAAGAGGGAGTCAACCAATTCTCCAAAGCACCTGAAGGCAGAACAAGAAGCAACACACAGAAACTAATCAAAAAAAGAAGCAACCTAGAACTAAGGAGAAACTTCCTGACAGTTAGAACAATTAACCAGTGGAACAACCTGCCTCCAGAAATGGTGAATGCTCCAACACTGAAAGTTTTTAAGAAGAGACTGGACAGCCATTTGTCTGAAATGGTATAGGGTTTCCTGCCTGAGCAGGGGGTTGGACTAGATGACCTCCAAGGTCCCTTCCAACTTTACTATTATTATTATTATTATTACTATCTGCCATCATATCCACAGTAGCAACATATTTACCTATAGAAGATAATATTTATAGCTTAGGGTTGACCTATACCAGCGGTGGTGAACCTATGACACACGTGCCAGAGGGGGCACTCAGAACCCTCTCTGTGGGCATATGCACTGTTGCCCCAGCCCCACCTCCCCCATGGCCCCCTCCTCATCAGCAGGAGAGTTGTCCCTGGGTGCGGCCCTCCCGCAGGACATGGCAGCCGGGCAGTGGAGATAAGACTCCGCCCTCGGGCCCCATCATGTGATGATGCTCCGGGACGCAAGCAGAGGGTGCGCCCGCCATGGCGCTACTGGGCCGCCTGGGTGATCTGCTACGGTGGGCCATGGAAGTGGTGCGTGGAGGGGTGGGGGGCAGGGCAGGGGCAGGGGGTGTGGTGGTTTGGGGGCACTCGGTCTCTAAAAGATTCGCCATCACTGACCTATGGGGTCTTCGGTGCTCTCTGAGCTGGGTTGTTTCCTTGCAAATGTAACGTCATCCCTCCCTTCTAAGACTGAAGATGTTACTTAACCAGGTAATGAAATGTATGCAACTATAGTAAGTAAGATCACAAACTGGGGCAAAACTCACTTAACCAACGTCTTGCTTAGCAACGGGAATGTTGGGTTCAACTGTGGACATAAACTGAGGAGTGTGTGGATGGCTTTTCCTGATTTACATGAACTCACTATTAGCCGTGTGATTCTTTGTGTTTTAATCTATTATGCAATCCCACACACTAGATTATTCAGCAATTATTTTAACCCTGTTGGGAATATGACGAGGTGTCCAGTAGACTGACGGCTGTGTCCTTAGTACCACTTTCTCTTTTTTCCACTGAAGGCCACTTCAAAAGCAAATGCTCTTTTTATCATATTGAAAAGTACAAATTTCCTCGGCATAACTGTAATGTATTCAGACTCAAAGAAGTTGGAAAGAAGCTTGAAGTTAAAAAAAAAATACAGTTCACCCACCCAGAAATATCTGTGAAAAATCTCTATGGAGGTGATTTGCATCGACCGTGGGTGTCGACATTAGCCCAAAATGGGGGGAAAAAAACCAAAAAAAATCAGCATCCATAAAAACACCGCCAGCCCAATTTGATAATTGTTTGCGAAAGATGCATCTTAAAAGGAGTATTTGTTTATGAAAGATGCATTTGAGAACAGTTGCATTCCCTTTTTTATATTTTTTAAGGCTTATGGAGAAATTTACATTTTAAAAGCTTGCAGCGGGAAAATTTACATAAGAAAGAACCAACATCAGGGAAATTTGCCTTTTAGAAAAGTTTCTTGGGGAGCCGATATTAAAAGAACTGGATACATTAGTGGAAATTGCATACAAAAGCTCTCCGCGTTAGAGATCTACCTATAACCATGACAAATTGGCATGTTTTATACCACAAACACAGACAGTTGACGGAAATTCTCCTGGTCTCTAATCAGCATTTCTTTCGTACCGTGATTTTTGTATTGGTCCGGATGTACAATTTAGCCTTGTAATCAGAACTGAAATCCCCCCGAAATTTATCTGAAATGATTTTTGCATTGCTTCCCTTTTTTTTCCCTCAACCTCCCACTGGAATCCCACAGCAAAACAAACAAACAAAAAAAAAAAACGGTCCATCAGTTTCTAAGGAAATTCTCTACCATTTTCTCATGGTGGACATCTGAACAAAAGATATCCCCCATCTGGATGGAGTTTTTTAAGAAAATAAAATTGGAGAGCTGTTTGTCTGAAATGATATAGGGCAGTACTGGTGAACCTATGGCACGGGTGCCAGAGGCGGCACTTGGAGCCCTCTCTGTGGGCACATGTGACGTTGCCCCAGCCTTGCCTCCCCCCGCGACCCCCTCCTCTCCAGCAGCCCCCCTGAAGGAGAGTCGCCCCCGAGCCTGGCCCATGTGGAGCAGTGCAGCCAAGGACATGGCAGCCAGGCAGCGTAGACAAGACTCTGCCCTCACACCCCATCACGCACAGTTGATGTTGCAGGGCGCGGGCAGAGGGCGTGGCTGCCATAGCGCTATTGGGCTGCCTGGGCAATCTGCAGCGGACCCTGGAGGCGGTGAGTGGCCCTGCAGCCAGGTGGAGCAGGGGATGGGGTGGTGGAGCAGGAGCGGGGCAGGCGGTGGAGCGGGGTGGGGCCAGTTTTTGGGCACTCGGTGTCTAGAAGGTTCGCCATCACTGATATAGGGTCTCCTGCTTGAGCAGGGGGTTGGACTAGATGACCTCCAAGGTCCCTTCCAACTCTGTTATTCTGTTATCTTCCCACACATGGACATCCTTTTTTTTAGCATTTTAGAATTTTTTAGAATTGTGCAAAGCCAGGAGTCTCCTGATAGGTCCAGATAGAAGCCAGAGGGAAGAAAAGCTTTGGATGAAAGGCAAACCACATCTCCACCCTGGCTAATGGTAAGCTTCAACTTGAGAAAAATCTTAAATAATTTATCCTCTCCTTATAGAATCTTAATAATAGTTGTCAATCTAATGTATTGGTTATGAGTGGGGGGAGGATCAGGTGTGGTGGATAACTCACCCAATAAATGTCAACAATGGAGGAGGATCTAATTTTGGGGGGGTCCTTGGTGCTCTCTGAGTTTGGTTGTTTTCTTGCAGATGTTTAATTACTCAACATCTGCGCATCACCCCATCACCTCATCGGTGCACTGATGATGTTACCTAGTTGGGAAGTGAAACGTCTACAAGACAACAACCAAGCTCAGAGAGCACCAAGGACCCCACAGTCGTCGTCCTCCTCCTCCTCCTCCTCTCCACAAACCCAATCCCTTCTAGCACTGATGAAGTTACCTAGTTGGGTTATGAAATGTCTGCAAACAAGCTCAGAGAGCACCAGGGATCCCACAGTTCTCCTCCTCCTCCTCCTCCTCCTCCTCCTCCTCCTCCTCCTCCTCGCCACAAATCCCATCTCTTCTGATACTGATGATGTTACCTAGCTGGGAAGTGAAACGTCTGCAAAAAAACAATCAAGCTCAGAGAGCACCAGGGACCCCACAGTTCAGCCCTGAACTACAAATATTCTCTTTTATTGGAGGATCTAATACTTGTTTAATTCTTTCAAAACTGGTTACAGGGAATCACTGGTCTTTTGTAGCCAGGCGCTGCAAGATTGCATAGATCTTAAATGGCATATAAATTGCAGAATCATAAAATAACAGAGTTGGAAGGGTATCTAAGAGGTCATCAAGTCCAATCTCCACCACACTGCTGGACTCCCTACATTGTAGTCTGTAGATGACGGTCCAACTTCCCTTTGAAAGTGTCTGCGAAGGCTTGAAGAAATGTTATGATTTAAATATTGAGTTAAGTCTCGGGGGTCTGTGGCCACGGTCTGTGGCCACGAAAATTATTTAAAAGGGGTTCATAGTGAAGAAAAGGTTAAGAGCCACTGCAGTAAATTATCCTTTTCCAAATTACTCTCTTCATCTGCCATTTGTAGTTTCATATTCTATACTTTATGTCTTGACAGATAAATTTTGATCCACATCTGTTATTCTTTCATTAACATGTTTTAGACATAGTTTATTCATAGAAGAGGGCTTATCATTACTGACAGTATGAATAATGTAGCTACCAATTTCTGTCTCCATTCTTCAAAGTTGTCCTTTTATATTTTTCAGTGTTGTAATGTTTTGTGTCATTTTGTAAGTCCCAGTGTTAAATAATTCTTTTTTCTGCTTAAAATCCCCTCTAGTGTCCAATTTCGAAAAATCGTCATTTGTTTTTTGCTATGACTTGCTCTAGCTAGAACAGTGGTTCCCAACCTTTTTAATGCCACGACCCCCAACCGGTCGTAAGTCAAGGACTACTCAACCGGCCGTAAGTCAAGGACTACTCAACTGGTGCAGCACCGTTTGCAGAATGGGACTTTTGGCGGGATCAGCAGGGCAGAGACAGCCTGGATAATTCCTATTGGCTTTTGAAAGCCAATAGAATTAGACTCTATTCAAGAGAGTCTATTCTATTGGCTTTCCAAAGCCAATAGAATAAAAGGGAGTAGCACAGCTAAGGAAAAGGGGGAAAAAATGGCGGACTGCGTTGTTTGGTGACCCCCGTGAAATGGTCATTCGACCCCAAATGGGGTCCCGACCCACAGGTTGAGAACCACTGAGCTAGGATAACCAAAATACGCTGGTTTCCCATGAGAAGTTGTTAAATTTCTATAGGTATTTCCACATCTTATAATAAAGATCAATATTCTACATTTACCTGTGGGCCCTTAATTGGTTCGCAACTTCCTTCAATCAAAAACTTGCTTAGCTGAGGAATTCTGAGAGTTGAAGTCCACAAGTCATAAAAGGGCCAAGTTTGAAGACCCCTGTCTTAAATCTAACAAACAAAATGGAGGCTGGCTGAGGAATTCTGGGAGTTGAAGTCCACAAGTCATAAAAGGGCCAAGTTTGAAGACCCCTGCTCTAACGGCTTTGCCAGAGCTGCAACTGATGGTTAATCCCTTTGAGTCTCCCAGTACTCAAAAATGTGGAAGATTGATATCCTGCAGTCTCTTCATGAGACGCATGTCAACACTGCTAACATCAGATGTTTTGCATTGACAACAGATAATAATAATAATAATAATAATAATAATAATAATGTTGGAATGGACCTTGAAGGTCATCTAGTCCAACCCCCTGCTCATACCATTTCAGACAAATGGCTGTCTAATCTCTCTTTAAAAACTTCCAGTGTTAGAGCATTCACCACTTCTGAAAGCCAGCTGTTCCACTGGTTAATTGTTCTAACTGTTAGGAAGTTTGTCCATAGTTCTAGATTGCTTCTCTCCTTGATTAGTTTCCATCCGTTGCTTCTTGTCCTGCCTTCAGGCGCTTTGGAGAATAGCTTGACTCCCTCTTCTTTGTGGCCACCCCTGAGATATTGGAACTCTGCTATCATGTCCCCCCTTGTCCTTCTCTTCGTTAAACTAGACATACCCAATTCCAGCAACTGTTCTTTATATGTTTTAACCTCCAGTCTCCCAATCATCTTTGTTGCTCTTCTCTGTAATCTTTCTAGAGTCTCAGCATCTTTTTTACATCGTGGTGACCAAAACTGGATGCAGGATTCCAAGTGTGGCCTTACCAGGGCATTGGTATTAATACTCTGCGTGATCTTGATTCTATCCCTCTGTTAATGCAACCTAGCACTGTGTTGGCTTTTTTGGCAGCTGCAGCACACTGCTGGATCATATTTAAATGATTGTCCACTAGGACTCTGAGTGGACAATCATTTAAATATGAGCCAACAGTGTCGATGAAAATGTAGCCATCTTTTTCCCTTTCGCTTTTAGAGTTAGATGATGCTGGGAGGGGGGGATGTGAATGAGAGTCTAGCTAGACATAACAACACTAAACTTAACGTGAGAATCAAGGTTATTGAGCCCAGAGCTGATAAAGAATTGGCAGGCTGGAGAATTGGAGAGGAAGCCCGAGCTTCAAGCTAATTGGGGAACGTGATTTATGATGGTTAATTGGAGGAGGGAATTGTGCTTTGATACTATGTGCTCAGGGGAAGGAAATTCAGTTTTTTGGCTTTGATTATGTAAGTGCCGATATTATGCTACTCAAATAAAAGATTCTTTAGGTAAACAATGCCTCGAAGTTCTTTTGAATAGTTTCATCTGTCGGAATCATGACAGAGCAGCTGTCAGGAGCATATGTGGTTGATCTCCTGTCCTCCCTTATACAAAGAGCTCCCAATGAACTGGTCCTTGATTTTCACTGAAATTCAGTTTGCTACCTCTTCCCCGAAAGTCAGTTCATCATACTTTCCCCAGTGACCCTGTAACTTTGCATCTTAACTCAGTGGCAAGTGATTAATTCTTGTTCAAGTTTCAACAGGCTTAGAGAGAGGGGAGAGAGGAAGTTTCCCTTTCATATAATTGTAATTAATTCAGAATACAAGGGTTTGTTCCAGTGAATGCTACATTAGCCCCAACAGGCTAAGAACCAAATTGCGCTTTCAATCTTTTGCATGATAGTTCTCCTTCTCTTAGCTCAGCTGTGCTCTGCTTCTTCAAGCTCTGCCAAACCCCTTTACTCAGCACTGATCATATTTGCCTGCTGTTCAATTATTTGCTTTGTACATCTGTACATGCCAGCTATGACAGATGATCACCTTAGGACAGTGTTTCCCAAACGTGACAATTTTAAGGCATGTGGACTTCAACTCCCAGAATTCCACAGCCAGCGTTGCTGGCTGTGGAATTCTGGGAGTTGAAGTCCTCATGCCTTAAAATTGTCAAGTTTGGGAAACACTGCCTTAGGAGAATGTGATGGATATTCACATACAAATACTTAAAGTTGCACAAAAGTTATTTATTTCCTTATTTCTAAGGATCCTATACCGTATCAGACAGGTGAATGTCTAATCTCTTCTTAAAAATCTCCAGTGGTGGAGCGCCCACGATTTCTGGGGGCAAGCTGTTCCATTGGTTGATTGTCCTCACTGTCAGGAAATTTCTCCTTAGTTTCAGGTTGTTTCTCTCTTTCATCAGTTTCCAACCATTGTTTCTCGTCCTTCCCTCTGGTGCTCTGGTGAACAACCTGTCCCCCTCTGCCTTGTGGCAGCCCCTCAGATACTGGAACACTGCTATCCTGTCTCCCCTATTTCTTCTTTTCTTTAGACTAGCCAGACCCAAGTCCCGCAGCTGTTCTTCGTGTATGTTTTAGTCTCCAGGCCTTTGATCACCTTAGTTGCTCTTCTCTGAATTTTTTCCAGACTCTCAACATCTTTTTTATGATATGGTGACCAAAATTGGCTGCAGTATTCCAGGTGTGGTCTTACTAGGGCAGTGGTGGCGAACCTATGGCACAGGTGCCAGAGGCGGCATGCAGAGCCCTCTCTGTGGGCACGCGCGCCATCGCCCCAGTCCTAGGCCTTCAGCTGGGTTTTATAAAACCTTTTTGCTTTAGGCCTCCACCGCCGTGTGCAAAAAAAAAAAAGGTTCAATCAGTCAATGTCAACTTCTCGCAGGGAAAAAAAAGATCTTGCAAAGTTGGAATTGATTGATTGAACTATTTAGTCCCAACCAGTCTGCCGTTACCACAGCAGCCACGCCCACTCAATGGGCCATGCCCACCCAATGGGCTACACACCCCTCAATGGGCCATACCCAGCCAATGGACCACACCCACCCGGCACTTGACGATGCATAAGTGGAGTTTGGGTTGCAGTTTGGGCAATCAGTCTCTAAAAGGTTCGCCATCACTGTATCAGAGTTTTATAAAGCGGTAATAATACTTGATCTTGATTCTATGCCTCTGTTTATTCAGCCCATGATGTTTTTGATCAAACACATACACACACACACAACACACACACACACATCAATAGCCCAGACTTGGCGCCAAACGACTCCTACTAAACAACTTCAAACCTTCTAAGACGCTATGACAAGTGCCTCCATTTGAATGGCGATTATGTCAAAAATAATGTAATGTTGTAGTTTTCTAATGTGTGTAATAAAAGTTCTGCATCTGCGAGGGTCTGTCATTGATAACCAAATGGAGGTTTGTTTCTGAATTGCCCTCGTATAATGTTGGGAAAGATGGAAGGAAAGGAAAGAAGAGGAAGACCAACAACAGGTTGGATTAACTTTGATACAATGGTGATGTGTACCCCATTGAAGGGCCATATCAGGGACAGATCATGATGGAGGAAATGTATCTATGTGGTTGCTAAGAGTCAACACCTTGATGGAACCTACAGGTAGTCCTCGACTCACAATCATTCATTCAAAGTTACAGTGGCCCTGAAAAAAAAGTGATTGATTATGTTTTTACACACTTCAGACAGTTGCAGCATCTCAAAATTCAGACGTTTGGCAACTGGCATGTACTTATGGCGGTTGCAGCATCCGGGGTCACGTGATCCCCTTTTGCAACTTTTTGACAAGTCAATGGGGAAAGCCAGATTCACTTAACAACCATGTTCCTGACTTAAGAACTGCAGTGATTCACTTCAATAACCAGGGCAAAAGATGTTGTAAAATGGGGCAAAATTTACTTAACAAATGTTTCACTTAGCGAAAAAAATTGGGGGCTCCATTGCAGTCCTAACAGCTGTGGCAAGAAAGTTCATCAAATGGAGCAAAAACTCACTTAAGAACTGTCTTGCTTAGCAACAGAAATTTTGGTCATAAGTTGAGGACTACCTGTAATCAGTCAATAAATCGCTTGTCTCAGTTCCGTCAGATGAAACTCTTCAAAATAACTTTGAGGCATTGTTTACCTTAAAGGATCTTTTATTCGAGTAGCATAATATCGGCACTTACATAATCAAAGCCAAAAACTGAATTCCCCTCCCCTGGGCACATATTATCAAAGCACAATTCCTCCTCCAATTAACAGTCATAAATCACATTCCCCAATTAGCTTGAAGGGCAGGCTTCCTCTCCAGCTCTCCAGCCCGGCAATTCTTTATCAGCTCTGGGCTCAATAACCTTGATTCTCACACTAAGTTTAGTGTTGTTATGTCTAGCTGGACTCTCATTTACATCCCCTGGCTCCCAGCATCATCTAACTCTAAAAGCGAAAGGGAAAAAGATGGCTACCTTTCCATCTGTTGTCAATGCACAACATGCGATGTTAGCAGCATTGACATCACTGCTATAAAACTGAATTCTGTAAACTGCAATATGATGGTTCTCCTGGCTGATATAGCTTTCTTCTCTGCTGAACCTTCCACCAAGATTTTTCTAGTCACCTATGAAATAAAACAGGATAAAGTGAATAACTTTATTCAGTCCATAATCTTGCAAAGTAGTAGTTAGGAAGATGTTTTAGAAAAGACCAAAGGCTTTTCTTTCAAAGCTACCCTGCTTCGGAAAACTGGAAGTTCCATTTTGCTCTCTCAGTTTAATAATAAATTCAAAGAAGTTCATGAATCCCACTTGATAACCCCCCATGCCAATGGTCACCATCAGGGATGATAAGCAATTCAGTTCGGTTTGTTGGTTTTTTATTATTATTATTTTTGCTCACTCTAGCACAGCTATGGCAAAAAGTCAAAATTTTCCTGCTTATTCAGACATAGTTGGAAGGGAAGCCCATGGATTTTCTGTCAGGGATCAAATTTTGCAAGCTGTACGACAGTTGTGTGGCTTGCTGGCTTGTCTAGATGGAATGGGGAAAATTTTGACGTTGTGCTCTAATGATGTTAAACAAAGTGCAACTTAAAGCAATTAATGGAGAGTTTAACTTTTCTTGATTCTTTTTGTAAACTCTGATGAGCTTAGTTGTGACTTAGAGATGGAAAAGTTTCCCAAATTATTACATATAAATATATTTGCTTTGTTAATGAGGACTTTGGTTACAAAATTGTGTTATGTCAACCCAGTTTCAAGCAGAAGTATGGGTATAATTTAGAATTACAGCCTTAACTTCTTAAATGGTTAAGTGTATCTATAGTATTGCATTATATGTTCCCTAATTATGTGTACACTGTGAGCTTATGCAGTGGAGACAAATTCCTTGTATGTCCAATCATATTTGGCCAATTTCTGTGCTTGGGATGTATTTATATCAGGGCTTTTCAACCTTTTCACCCATTGTACCACTTTTAGGATATGGCAATATCCGAGTACCACCAGTCGCCTAGCAAGGTGTCAAAAACATGATGACAAAAAAAAGGAAAAAAGTGATAAAGTACAGGTAGTCCTCGACTTACAACAGTTTACTTAATGACTGTTCGAAGTTACAATGGCACTGAAAAAAGTGCCCCCCAAGCCACAGCCAAGCAAAACACCTGCCTGCCCACTCAGCAGTACTCTTCCTCCTGTCCGAGGTTTTCATTGTTGTGAGCATTTCTGTTGGGGATTGGCAGTGGAGGTGGGGTGGAGGAGCGTTTGGTTTTTATTCCCCCCCATCTGCTGGGTGGTTGCAGCAGGTTTTGGTCACTTCATATGACCCTGGGACACTGTGACCGTCATAAATATGAATCAGTTGCCAAGCATCTGAATGTAAATCACAAGACCTTAGAGATGCTGCAACATTACAGCTGATTGGCGCTTCTTCTGGGCTCAGCAGAAGTGCCAGGATCAGTGCCGAGCTCCAGCTGGAGCCTGGCGCTGATCCTGGTGCTTCCACTGAACCCTGACAGCTCCGAAGAAGCACCAATCAGCTGGAAAGCGGCACTGATCCTGGCGCTTCCACTGAGCCCTGACAGCCCTGCAGCTCCAGCCGTCTCTCGCTCAGGCTTGTGCGGTGCTGCCACCAGTTCAGCTCATTCCCCTCTCCCGCTACCACTTTTCTAGGATGGTCACGTACCACCTGCCAGGTGCCAATGTACCACAGGTGGTACCTGTACCACTGGTTGAAAAGCCCTGATTTATATCAGTTGCAGCATCCTGGGATCATGCATTTGTGACCTTCCCCAGCCAACTTCCAACAAACAAAGTCCATGGGGAACAGCCAGATTCCCTGAAGGACTGTGAGATTCACTTAACTCCCAGTGATTCGCTTAACAATCGTGGCAAAAGAAATCGTAAAATGGGGCATGACTCACTTAACAACTGCCTAGCTTAGCAGTAGAAATTCTGATCATAATTGTGCTTGTAAGTCAAGGATTTACCTGTACAGATAGATGATTGCACACTGTCATCCCAAAGATGCTTTTTCAGGAGACAACTGGACTTTCTTGTTTTTCTCTGAAGACGTTTCACTTCTCATCCAAGAAGCTTCTTCAGCTCTGACTGGATGGTGGGGGGAATGGAAAGATTTATACTCCTTGCAGACAGCTGGTCATTTGCCTTCTTTTAGACCAGGGGTGTCAAACTGCTGGTCCGCAGGCTGGATGCGTCACGCTAAAACTGCACCCACCCCGTTGCCAGCAATGGGGAAAAAGTCACGATATGTCGCGACACATCACGTGACATCACAAGTTTGATACCTGTGTTTTAGAGAGTCGTTGAGGCCACCTGGCGGTTTACCTGTGTCCTCAGGATCACCTGAGTGGTGCAAATGGGTGTGGAGCCTTCTTGGAACTGCTGAAAGGACTGTATTGTAGACTGGAGATAGATGATGTTGTATCCCTCCCCCTATGTTTGGACCTAGATGGCCTTTTTGACCCCCTCTTTCAAACCAGCGGTCCTCTCTATCCAAAATGTGGACTTTGCTGTCTTTGAAAGAGTGGACTTTGTTTTTTAAATGCAGATGGACTGTTGAATCTTGTCCTGATGGGTTTGTTCTCCTATGGTGTGCCATGCACTTATGAAGTGGTGGCACACTGTCTTAAGCATAAAACATGGTCTTCACAAAAGATCAGACTCACACCTCCGGTGGACTAATGAAGAGCCAACAATCAAGGCCAAAAGTCAACTTGAATTATTTTTACTCTTGCGTTATAAGCTTCCATCTAAAGACTCCATAATTTTTTTTTTCATTGCCGCAGTTAACTTTCCAGACTAGATGATCCTCATAGACTGATGGAGGCGTTTTCTTCCTTTCTTCCCATCATTTATTTTTCATTCCATCTCTTTGTTCTGCGGTGGTTGAATTCTGCCTTGCCTCCAGAGGTTGTGGGTCCTCCAACACTGGAGGTTTGTAAGAAGAGATTGGACAACCATTTGTCTGAAATGATAAAGGGTCTCCTGCTTGAGCAGGGGGTTGGGCTAGATGATCTCCAAGGTCCCTTCCAACTCTGTTATTCTGAGTTCTATTCTGTATTCAGGTTTTGTCTGAGCTGAATTAGTTAGCTTATTGTACTATAGAGCAACTGCTGTATATAAAAGGTCACTGAATTAATCCATTTTTATTTCTACTCTTCTAAAATAGTTCTATTAAATTCTGGAAAGGACACCATCGTTCATTTCTAACCATCCTTTGCACACATCCTCAAACTGTATACTAAAATTTAGCTTGGATACCCTGACTGGAAATATCTTTTTTTTTTTTTTAGTCAAAATACCCCAAATACTCCCTAGAGTGCTTCCAAAATAATCATTGAAAAATGAGCATTATGACGTCAGGATGTGAAATCCACTCTTTTGTAGAGTTACAATATTACATCCAACTACATGAGAGGTGGAATCATGAGGCCCGAAAAATGTTTTTATTCTTTGTCCTTCTTTCCCCTAACGCAGGGGTGTCAAACTCAATTTCACTGAGGGCCGCATAAGCATTGCGGTTGCCCTTGGGGGGCCGGGTGGGTGTGGCCAGAGTAGGTGCAGCCTAATGGATGGGCATGGATGGGAGTGGGTGTGGCCTACTGGGTGGGCATGGCCAGTTCTACATCATTCGCATCAAGGGGGTCTGTGGGGGCAGGAGTGGGATAGATCTGAGGGTCTCTGGCAGAAGGGGGTGGGACCAGGGCAAGTGCGAAGGCATGGTCCACTGGGGCAAGTGCCAAGATGGCCACCACAAAATTGTACATTGGTTCCCGGCCGGCCTGGGCCAGGGCCACGGCAGCGGGGGCTGTTCCCTCACTGTTTCCAGGATGGCTTCGCAGACCACATGAAACCATTCTGCGGGCCACATCCGGCCCCCGGGGCCTTGTGTTTGACATGTCTGGTCTAACGCCTTTGGTCAAGAATTCAACGTTCAAAGTCTCCACATCGAATGATGTGGGTACATTCATGATTTATTTCCCATTGATTTCACCCTGTTTCAATGAAAAGGACCCTTGTTACAAGCCTTTGCACTCTTCCCATGATAAGCTATGTGAAGAAAAAGGTTTTGGTTTTTTCTTTTTTTCCAAATTTGATACCTGATTAAGCCTCTCAAGTCAGATTTTCCTGGTGTTTTGGATTCTGAAAAGTGCCTCAAATAGCAAAGCGGCAGGAATTGGTGTCATACTGATAGAGCTTCTCAGGGGTCCTCAAAAAATGATTGCTGAATTGTAAAAAGAGAGCATTGCTACATGCTAGAATAACATCACATTTAGATCATACTCTCTACATATGGGCATCCTTGTCTTCTGCATTGCTTGGACCTTGGGAAGGGGGTCACTAAATTAACTATTGTAAATAATAATAATAATAATAATAATAATAATAATAATAATAAAGTTGGAAGGGGCCTTGGAGGTCTTCTAGTCCAACCCCCTACTTAGGCAGGAAACCCTATATCATTTCAGACAAATGGCTGTCCAGTGTCTTCTTAAAAACTTCCAGTGTTGGAGCACCCACAGCTTCTGGAGGCAGGTTGTTCCACTGGTTAATTGTTCTAACTGTCAGGAAGTTTCTCCTTAGTTCTAAGTTGCTTCTAACCTTGATTAGTTTCCATCCGTTGCTTCTTGTCCTGCCTTCAGGCACTTTGGAGAATAGCTTGATTCCCTCTTCTTTGTGGTAGCCCCTGAGATATTGGAACGCTGCTATCATGTCCCCCCTCGTCCTTCTCTTCATTGGACTAGACATACCTAATTCCAGCAACCGTTCCTTATATGTTTTAGCCTCCAGTGCCCTAATCATCTTTGTTTCTCTTCTCTGTACTCTTTCTAGAGTCTCAACATCTTTTTTACATTGTGGTGACCAAAACTGGATGCAGGATTCCAAGTGTGGCCTTACCAAGGCCTTGTAAAGTGGTATTAACACTTCATGTGAATTTGATTTTATCCCTCTGTTAATGCAGCCTAGCACTGTGTTGGCTTTTTTGGCGGCTGCAGCACACAGCTGGCTCCTATTGAAGTGATTGTCCACTAGGACCCTCTCATAGTTACTACTGTTGAGCAAGGCACCACCTATACCAGACATGTCAATCACAAGGCCCAGGGGCCAGATGTGGCCCATGAAGTGGTTTCATGTGGCCTGTGAAGCCATCCTGGAAAAAGTGAGGGAACGGCCCCCGCTGCCTTGGCCCTGGCTCAGGCCAGCTGGGAGCCAATGTACAATTTTGTGGTGGCCATCTTGGCATTTGCCCTGGTGGACCATGCCTTGGCACTTGCCCCGGTTCCACCCCCTTCTGCCAGAGACCCTCCGATCTGTCCCACTCCTGCCCAGGCCCCCATAGGCACCCTTGACGCGAACGATGTAGAACTGGCCACACCCACCCAGTAGGCCACACTCACCCCATCCACGCCCACCCAGTCGGCTGCACCCACTCTGGCCACACCCACCCGGCCCCCCAAGGGTAACCGTAATGCTGATGCGGCCTTCAGTGAAATTGAGTTTGACACCCTTGACCTATACTGTACCTGCGCATTTGGTCAAGGACTCCATGTCCTAGGAAACCTAAAACTCTGGGAAATTCTTGCTCAAGAAGGAGAAAATGTGTCCATCGTGGTTAATGTTAAGATTGAAAAGGGGTGAAATACAGGTGTCCTGAGTCAAATGGCAGAGCAAAACAAGGGATTGTTGGAGGAGTGCAAGAATCTCTCATTAATTTCCCCGCAACCCTAGCCAAAGAATTTTAGCCATCAGGGGGAGGTTATTTGGGCTTAGCAAACAATTAAATCAATGCCATATAAAACTATTATTGTTGGACTTGAGAGGAAGCAAACACAATTACAGTAGGCTTTGCTTGTATGTATATTTGCCTACTTTGTGCCCATTAGCTAATATCTGCAGCTGTGGGTGGAATATTGACTTTTTTCCCTATGACCTTAGCAGTTATTAAAAGTTCTCTTGGTTAATCCATCATCTCCAGATGAAACAAAAAATGAAGATAGCAGAAAGTCTATAAATATCCGGAAGTCAATTTGGTTTGATGCTTGAGTCTTATTCCCAGGTTCCCAGCTGGAACAATTGCAAAAGTAAGTCTCTTTCTTATTACAACTTACTTAATCTAAAGCAACACATTCTGAAGGTGTGTTAGGTCGATGTATGTACAAGTAGCCCTCGACTTACGACCACAATAAAGCCCAACGTTTCTCTTGCTAAGTCAGACGGTTGTTAAGGAAGCTTGGCCCCCTTTTAGGATCTTTCTTGCCACTGTTGTTAAGCGAATCACTGCCGTCATTAAGTTAGTAACGTGGTTGTTAAGTGAATCCGGCTTCCCCCTTGACTTTGCTTGTCAGCAGGTCACAAAAGGGGATCACATGATCCCCGGGACACTGCAACCGTCATTAAGTATAAGTCAACTGTCAAGCATCTGAATTCTGATCACGCGATCAACGGTCGTAAGTGTGAAACATGGCCAGAAGTCACTTTTTCCAGTGCCAGTGTAACTTCAAACGGTCACTAAACAAACTGCTGTAAGTCAAGCACTACCAGGAAACTCAACAAAAAAAAAGTAAACATAATGGGCGGGATGGCATGATCAAAGCCCTGCCCTTTTTTAAAGTGTGTGTGAGACACACACCCAAAAGGGGCAGGGCTTCAATCACGGGTAGTCAACCTTGGCTCTTTTATGACTCATGGACTTCAACTCCCAGAATTCCTGAGCCAGCATGACTCAGCTTGGAAACCTCTCCCTTTCCCCTCAGCATGGCTGGCTCAGGAATTCTGGGAGTGGAAGTCCACGAGTCATGAAGGGGCCATAGTTCCCCCATGCTGGCTCAGGAATTCTGGGAGTTGAAGTCCACGAGTCATGAAGGGGCCCTAGTTCCCTCACGCTGGCTCAGGAATTCTGGGAATTGAAGTCCACGAGTCATGAAGGGGCCATAGTTCCCCCATGCTGGCTGAGGAATTCTAGGAGTTGAAGTCCGCAAGTCATAAAGGGGCCATAGTTCCCCCATGCCGGCTCAGGAATTCTGGGAGTTGAAGTCCACAAGTCATGAAGGGGCCATAGTTCCCCCATGCTGGCTCAGGAATTCTGGGAATTGAAGTCCACGAGTCATAAAAGAGCCAAGGTTAACTACCCCTGGTTTAGATGGTCACCTTGACTTTTTTTATATCTCCAGGCTCAGAATCAGAATCAGACTAGAGCTGGAAGGGACCTTGTAGGTCTTCTAGTCCAGCCCCCTGCTTAAACAGGAGAACCTCTACCCTTCCGATTGTAAATTTTGGGCTCTGATGGAGCAGTTACTTGAGAACTACCCATAAACTAAATGATGATGAGAGCCTTGTTCACAAAAGGGTTTTTAGCCAGAAAAAGAAAAAAGATTGGGCCATCTGAGAGACTTCATTCATCCAGAGGGATTTCTGAAAAAAAAAAAAAAAAAGGATAACTAGACATCAAGATAGAATCCCCCTGGCTGAGTGGCAGAAGTATCCAAGTGCAAAGGCGGGCATTGAGAAAGGATAAGTTCACAGAAATCTGGCAGCTAGATTAACAGAATATCAGAGTTGGAAGGGACCTTGGAGGTCTTCTAGTCCAACCCACTGTTCAGGCAGCAGACGCTATACCAGACATGTGAAACACAAGGCCCGGGGGCTGGATGCGGCCCGCAAAGTAGTTTCATGCGGCCCACGAAGCCATCCTGGAAACAGTGAGGGAACGGCCCCCTCTGCCTTGGCCCTGGCCCAGGCCAGACAGGAGCCAATGTACAATTTTGTGGTGGCCATCTTGGCACTTGCCCTGGTGGACCATGTCTTGGCACTTGCCCTGGTCCCACCCCCTTCTGCCAGAGACCCTCAGATCTGTCCCACTCCTGCCCAGGCCCCCATAGGCACTCTTGATGCGAATGATGTAGAACTGGCCACACCCACCCAGTAGGCCACACCCACCAGGCCCCCAAGGACAACCGCAATGCTGATGCCGCCCTCGGTGAAATTGAGTTTGACACCCCTGCCCTATACCATTTCAGACAGGTGGCTGTCCAGTCTCTTCTTAAACACTTCCAGCGTTGGAGCATTCACAACTTCTGAAGGCAAGCCGTTCCACTGATTGATCGTCCTCACTGTCTTTGACCTTGCAGTTCTTCACCTTGACATTGGTCCTCCTCTTCTTCTCTTTTCCTCCATCTTTCCCAGCATCAGAGACTTCTCCAGCAATCTGGGCCTTCATCACATGTGTCCAAATTAGGGTAATTTGAGCCTGGTCTCTTCTTAAAAACTTCCAGTGTTGGAGCACCCACAACTTCTGGAGGCAAGTTATTCAGAAGGTTGATGGGTTATAGGTTATGTTTTTTGTTCTAAATCAGACACCCTAGTTCCCACAGAAAGTGTGACTGTGCTTTCTATGTCTTCAGCTCCTGCAACTGTAGGAAGACAGCAGCGTTTCCCCCCCCCCAGAGAAAAAATATTTGGGATATTAAAAAGGCAGAATATTATATTTCCCTAAAGCAGTGTTTCTCAACCTTGACAATTTTAAGGCACATGGACTTCAACTCCCAGAATTCCACAGCCAGCAATGCTGGCTGTGGAATTCTGGGAGTTGAAGTCCACGTGCCTTAAAATTGTCAAGGTTGAGAAACACTGCCCTAAAGGATCTCAAAGGCAGAAAAGCAGGCCCAGTTTTAACAGCCCCAAGCAGAAACTAAGCAGGCCAGCTCTGTAGAAATGCAGATTTGATAATCTCATTCAGAAAGATTGAGGCTCCGTTCATTAGCAAATACTACCTG
Organism: Crotalus tigris; assembly: GCF_016545835.1. NCBI lineage: Eukaryota > Metazoa > Chordata > Lepidosauria > Squamata > Viperidae > Crotalus > Crotalus tigris. The sequence goes on from NW_024096723.1 coordinate 439,339, forward strand.
CAGAAGCCCATTCAAGACAGGATCTTTCGAAATCCCTTCGAGCAAGATTTGATAGCTAACAACAGCAGAGTGATCGGATTAGAACCAGCAACCCCTCACCCAAAAACGCAACACAGGTCATAGCCATCAGCCACAGCCCCAGAGAAGCAGGACATGACCTTTAGGACATAATAGGATTAACCCACCACCATTCGAATACCAAAAGGACACACTCAAAAGCTCAGGTCAAAGTTCATGACACAGGAACAGGAAGAACCTCAAATTACGAAACCCAAAGGAGGTATAAAAGCCCACCTATCCCCACTCCATTTTGTCAGCTTTCCCAAAACCACATGCTGTTGTGGTTCTGCTCCTCAATAAACAGAATCTTCTTTCCAAACAACCTCCATTTTATTTATTCCCGGCTTGGACTGGACCTGAAGATTTTTCTTTCCACACAACCAATTTTGGTCCATTTGCATGTGAAAACCGTTTTTACTCCAAATAAAAGAGACTATTTGTAATTCTCTGTGCTTGGTTGTTTGCTTGCAGATGCTTCGTTACTTAACTAGGAAACCCTAATATTTGATTTAGAGGCTTTTCTTTCTCAAATCTCTACTATCTTCCTGGCTTTCTTTCTTTCTTTGACATCTCCACACATATGCTTGCTTTTGGTAGCTTTTTTATTCAACAAATTCTCCAATTAAGGAGAGGTACCTCCTGCCCAGGTACCACTGAAACTCAGGATACCAGAAAGGGGGGGGGAATCCCTGCTCCCTCCAGGTGTTGAGTTTATTCTTCCCACACATTTCATATTACTGCATTTGGTGTACGTTCTTCAAAACAACACCGTAGCAGGGATCCATAAAAGCAAATAATTCAGCCATTACTTAAAAGATAATGAGCAAACCTTATCTTATTTGTTTTGCAGAGACAAACTTACAAAGTTTTTTTTCTTTTTCATGAGGTTTTCAATGTAGTCTCCCAGTTGCCGGTGTGAAGTTAGGAAAAGTAATTGGTGTTTATGTCATTTTTTCCACCAACCCTGCTGTGAAGAAAGAACAGCCTGAAAACAAAGCAAAGAGCTTCTGAAATGTTTTTCAACTTCTCAGCCTAACCTAAAACCCCAGGATTTCTCGATACTCTCCCATCGAGTGCCAATCAAACCTGACCTTGTTTTTTTTGTTTTGTTTTGTTTTTTGTTTGCAAGGCCAGCCATTTGATGCATCTCCGGCTAACTCCTGGTGATACCATGGATTCCATCAATGCACCTTTCTCAGCAGGGAAGTACAAGGAATTCGCCATTTTATGTCGCAGGAAAGTACAAGGAATTCGCCATTTTCTGTCGCTTCCTGATGTTTCTTCCTCTCCTTGATCTAGCCTCCATTGCTAGGGTCTCCTAATGGTCTACCACCTAGGGTCCACCCCTTCTTAGCTTTTTAAAGACCAACCAGATCCTATTAATTATTAGATTTTGATGAGGATGAAGATGAGGATGTTATCCATTCGGTTGTGTCCGAGTCTTGGCGATTTTATGAGCTGGGTCTCTCCATATCTTCTATTCTTGAACTACTTCTCTGACTTGTTCCATGCTCTGGCTGATGTCAGCTTTGATGGTGTCCATCGAGGTGACCAAAACAGGATGCAATATTGCAAGTGTGGTAAGGCCACACTTGGAATGCTGCATTCAGTTTTGGTCACCACGATGTAAAAAAAGACGTTGAGACTCTAGAAAGAGTACAGAGAAGAGCAACAAAGATGATTAGGGGACTGGAGGCTAAAGCAGATAAAGAATGGTTGCTGGAATTGGGTATGTCTAGTTTAATGAAGAGAAGGACTAGGAGTGACATGATAGCAGTCTTTCAATATCTTAGGGGCTGCCCCAAAGAAGAGGGAGTCACGCTATTCTCCAAAGCACTTGAGGGCAAGACAAGAAGCAACGGATGGAAACTAACCAAAGAAAGAAGCAACCCAGAACTAAGGAAAAACTTCCTGACAGTTAGAACAGTTAATCAGTGGAACAACCTGCCTCCAGAAGTTGTGAATGCTCCAACACTGGAAGTTTTTAAGAAGAGACTGGACAGCCATTTGTCTGAAATGGTCATAGGGTTTCCTGCTTAAGCAGGGGGTTGGACTAGATGACCTCCAAGGTCCCTTCCAACATCATCATCATCATCATCATCATCATTATTCATTAGACGTGAATCTCAGTCAACTGAACATTCAGATTGACTAGCGCTGATGGTTGTTGTTGTTGTTGTTGTTGCTGCTGCTGCTGTTATCCACCATGTTCCTTGATGGCCTGGTTTCCTTTTACCACTGACTCTTCCCAACAGAATGGCTTTCTCCAGTGAATTCTGACTGGCTTCCGACCCCGGTGGTGGGATTTAGCCAGTTCACACCAGTTCGGGAGAACCGGTAGCTAATTTTTTGTTGAGTTTGGAGAACCGGCTGAATGCACACCATTTCTGGAAGTCTGTTTTAGGTCTCGGAGGCCTAGAGGAGGCCTACCAGGCCTAGAACAGCCCGTCAGAAGTGCATGGATGCCACTTCCAGAAGTACATTCTAGGCCTCAGAGGCCTGTAGGAGACCTTCCAGACCTAGAACGGCTCTCCGGAAGTGTGTGGATACCACTTCCGGAAGTCCGTTCTAGGCCTCGGGCGCCCGGGCTCAGAACGGACTTCCAGAAGTGGCACCCATGCAGAGAACCGGTTGTTCAGGTATTTGAATCCCACCACTGGATGACTCAGCAAATAACTGCATTCTTATCAATAGGAGTTCTGGGCCCAATTGTGGTTGTAAATTGGCGATTATTTGTAAAGTTGATCGTGCAATCCCATTTTCTGATTTAAACCCTAGACAAAAATCCTAAAGTGACCTAGAGTTTACTGAATTTCAGAAATAAAGCTGAATTTTGTCAAATTGTCTCCAGGGTAGACTTTGTGTGTTTTTCCTTTACCTAAGGGCTAGAGCTGAATTTTTGTCTAAAGACTAGGCACAGTGTTTATTGTGTATTTATGGCTTTATTCTTGATTGTGAAATGCCCAGAATTTGATTTAAGATGGGCAGCTGTACAAATGTTTTAAATAAATAAATTGCATTAATATCTTTCCCCCAATCCAGGCTAACATTTGTCCCATATAAATCTCTAAGCTGGTGGAGTCAAATCGGCTTTAAAATGCAAGATTTTGTTTGATTCATCTCGTAAAACACATCAAACGTTTTCAAATGTTCCATAATTATGCCTGAAGGCTGGTTTAATCACAGAACAAGCGGAATTAACACAGAATACTGACAACGAATATATTAATATTTTACGGGTATGGGCACTTAATTATAGCCAGATAGACATTAAGAATTTCTCACTTTAGATTTTTTCCTTTGGCTCTAAACACATTCACAAGACTGACCTCCTGGGTTTTATCTTCCTTTTCTCCCCCCAAAATTTATTCTTACAAACCAATGGGGTTCATTGGGACTGGATGGACTTGAGTGGGCTGGAGTGAGACTGGGAAATCGAGAGAGAGAGAGAGAAATTGGACTACAAAGATTTGTTTTAAAAAATCAGCCCTCCTATTAATTCTCTTATGGAAGGCATTTCTCATGAAGTTACATTATAAGCAACCTTAACCACATTAAGAGTCTGTTTTTAATTTCCATAAGAAAATCTGCTTAGCAGAGAAAGGATGGCAGGGTGTGTGTGCCGGATATGAATATATTGTTGAAAGAAAAATCTTCATCAGGGTCCAGTCCAAGCCGGGAATAAACAAAATGGAGACTGCTTTAGAAAGAAGGTTGCAGTTTATTGAAGAAGAGAGCCAGACAGAAAGATGGCTCTGGAAAAAATGACCATATGTAGTAGGGAGTGGTGGGTTTTTATACCTTCTTGGGCTTTTGTTTGGAGTTGTTCCTGTGGCATGAACTTTGACCTGAGTCTGAGTGTGCCTTTCTGGTATTCTGATGGTGGTGGATTAATCCTATTATGTCCCAAAGGTCAGATCCTGCTTCCGTGGCACTGTGGCTGATGACTGTTGGATTTTTGGTGTGAGGGGATTGTTGATTCTAGAGATCTTTGACTTTCTAATCCAAGCTTCCTGACTCCAATATTTCTGACAAGATTATCACATCTGCATTTCTGCAGACCTGGTTTCTGTCTGGGGCAGAGAGACTGGGGGGGGGGGGTTAGTTTCTGCCTTTAAGATCCTTTGGGGAAATATTGTCTGCCTTTTTAATATTTCCCAAAATATTTCTTTCTCTGGATTTTTCCCACAATATTAAATGTTTATACAAAGTAGGAAGTCTTCGTAGTCTTCTAGAGAGTTGTATTAAAAGCAGAACACTCAGCAGAAAGAGAAACGGAACACCTTGAAGCCATTTTGGTTTTTGGAATGGCTACTTTCAACTTTAATTGTCTGATGGAAAAGTTGGAGCAAAGGGGACGGGACATCTAGAGGACCAGGTCATCTGTTCCTCTCAGGCTTGGCCAAAATATAGGTAGTCCTCAATTTACGGCCACCACTGAGATCCCAATTACTATTGCTAAGTGAAACAGCTGTTAAGCAAGCTTTGCCCCATTTGTTAAGTTAGTCACACGATTGTTAAATGTATCCGGCTTTCCCCACTGACTTTGCTTGTCAGAAAGTTGCAAAAGGGGATCACATGACCCATGGGAGCCGAGGTGGCGCAGCAGTTAGAGTGCAGTACTGCAGGCCACTTTAGCTGACTGTGTTCAGCAGGTCAGCGGTTCAAATCTCACCGGCTCAAGGTTGACTCAGCCTTCCATCCTTCCGGGGTAGGTAAAATGAGGACCCAGATTGTTGGGGGCAATGTAAATATATATATACATTGCTTACTGGTGTACACCGCTTAGAGAGTGCTTGCACTTAAAGCGGTATATAAGTCTCATAAATAAATAAATAAATAAATAAATAAATAAATGGGATACTGCAACCGCCGTAAATGTGAGCCCGTTACCAAGTGTCTGAATTTTGATCACATGACCCTGGGGATGCTGCAGTGGATGTTAAGTGTGAAAAACGGTCACAGGTCCCTTTTTTCAGTGTCGTTGTAACTTTGAACTGTGGTAGGTTGAGGATTATCTGCAAATTTTCTTTATTGAGGGAAACCTATGCACACCTTAACAAGTTGATTTAGTCTCTTTGCCATGTATGGTTCACTATCACATTGATAATAGTTGTTGATCGGTGTTTCTCTGAGTCTGGACACCTGTGCTCAACTGCGGTGCTGGAGACAATGGTTACCCATCCCACAGACTGCAAAAATCACAAAGAAGTCCTAGACCTGTGGTGGCGAACCTATGGCACGCGTGCCAGAGGTGGCACACAGAGCCCTCTCTGTGGGCACGTGTGCCGTTGCCCCAGTCCTAGGCCTTTAGTTGGGTTTTATAAAACCTTTTCGCTTTAGGCCTCCACCGCCGTGTGCAAAAAAAAAAAAAAGGTTCAAATCAATCAATCAATTTCAACTTCTCACGGGAAAAAAAAAAGACCTCACAAAGTTGGAATTGATTGATTGAACTTTTTACCATCACAGCCATACCCACCCAATTGGCCACGCCCACCCGGCACTCAATGATATATAAGTGGGTTTTGGGTTGCAGTTTGGGCACTCGGTCTCTAAACGGTTCGCCATCATTGTCCTAACCTGAACCTCATCAAAAAAATATCACTCGAAATAAAGATTGCCAAGCAAAGACTATCATACTTTGGCCATGTCATGAGAGCTGACTCACTCAAAAAGTCAATAATATCTCAGGGGCTGCCACAAAGAAGAGGGAGTCAAGCTATTCTCCAAGGCACCTGAAGGCAGGACAAGAAGCAACAGATGGAAACTGATCAAGGAGAGAAACAACCTAGAACTAAGGAGAAACTTCCTGACAGTGAGAACAATTAACTAGTGGAACAGCCTGCCTCCAGAAGCGGTGAATGCTCCAACACTGGAAGTTTTTAAGAAGAGACTGGACAGCCATTTGTCCGAAATGGTGTAGGGTTCCTGCCTGAGCAGGGGGTTGGACTTGATGACCTCGAAGGTCCCTTCCAACTATTATTATTATTATTATTAAGATTGGAAGGGACCTTATAGATCCCTTTGGAGGTCTTCTGGTCAAACCATCTATTTGAGCATGATTGTCCAATCTCTTCTTGAAAATCTTCAATGTTGGAGCATTCACAACTTCTGGTGGCAAGTCATTCCACTGGTTAATTATTCTCACTACCAGGAAATTTCTCCTTAATTCCAGGTTGCTTCTCTCCCTGATTAGTTTCCATCCGTTGCTTTTTGTCCTGCCCTCAGGTGCTTTGGAGAATAGGTTGACCCTCCTCTTCTCTATGACAGCTCCTCAGGATGGCTATCAAATATGATACGGGTTTTTATAACCCGGATCAGGCACCCTTAGCCTATTGGCTTCCAATTCCAAAATGCTAGAATTGAATTTACTATTTGGCGACCAAGTTCCTTTGCAAAATCTCACATGATAGCAGAGTTCCAATATCTCAGGGGCTGCCACAAAGAAGAGGGAGTCAAGCTATTTTCCAAAACGCCTGAAGGCAGGACAAGGAGCAACGGGTGGAAACTAACCAAAGAGAGAAGTAACCTAGAAATAAGGAGAAACTTTCTGACAGTTAGAACAATTAACCAGTGGAACAACCTGCCTCCAGAAGCGGTGAATGGTCCAATCCTGGAAGTTTTTAAGAAGAGACTGGACAGCCATTTGTCCAAAATGGTGTAGGGTTTCCTGCCTGAGCAGGGGGTTGGACTAAATGACCTCCAGGGTCCCTTCCAACTTTGTTGTTGTTGTTGTTGTTGTTGTTAAATTCCCTGAGAAGTGAAACCTGCTCCGCAGGTAATTCTCAGATTGTATGATTAAGCAGTTTTTGTATCATTAATCTATTCAGCAGGATGTAAACTTCCCTTCCAGTGCATTCTAGGTGTGCATTAGCAACATGTTCATTTTACCACTTCCTTTGACTTAAAAGGGATAGGTGAGTTCTCCGTTGCTTTTAGAGATTTCGTTTTTAGATCTTACAGACAAAGGGAAAGAAAATATGACACAATTGTACTGCCTACGGTTAAGTATTTTTCCTGATGACATGTTTAAAAGCTGCTATTATATTCTAGATGCTGCTGTGCTGCATTTTACAAGGTGGTGCTTAAATCTCTTCTTAAACACTCAGAATAAATAAAAATAATTGAGTCTTTTTCAAATGATGCAGTCGTGGGAAGTCTATAATTCCACACACGGGTACAGCTGGTAGATCGAAATGGCTTTAGGTTTTCTAAAGACCAGCCAGAAAAGTAGCTTTGAGTTCACTTCCAATAAGCTGCAGCAGTCCAAATAAAACTTTCCAGATAAAGAATTTATTAGCATGCAAGATCCTTAGAAGCAAAGCTGATATTGCTGATAACACAACATGACTGAGGTGCACTTTCTTCTTATAAGCACAGGCCCAAACTCAACTTTCTGAATAGTGGGATGCAGACATGTTCCCCATCGTTATTTTAATTACATATTTGTATCTATGTAGGAACAACCCTCAAACTCCACCCTTTAGCACTGTTCCCCTCTTTTTTTCGAAGTCCCTGATCTTGAACGGCAAAATTCATTGTTGGCTGAATCCAACCTCCTGTAAATCACATGCCTATAATATTTCTTCTCATTAGTTAAATGTCTAGGGAGAGTCATCCAGATCGTGGTGGTCCCAGTCAAGTTCTGAAGAACTGCAGATGTTTCTTGGCTGAGAAGTGAAACGTCTTCAAGAAAAAACAAAAAAAAGGCCAGTTGCCTCTGGAAAAACACCTTTGGGTTCTTCCCATTAGGAATTTGGCAAAGTGACTAAGAATACTTGTTTATTAAAAGAATGCCAATGATCAGCTGTTCTACAAGGATTATAAATCTTTTCATTCCCCACCATCTCTGGTCAGAGCTGGAGAAGCTTATTGGATGAGAAGCTTCAAACTAAAAGGAGGCAAATGACCAGCTGTCTGCAAGGAATATAAACCCTGCCATTCCCCACCCTCCAGTCAGAGCTGAAGAAGCTTCTTGGATGAGAAGCGAAACGTCTTCAAAGAAGAACAAGAAAGTTCAGTTGCCTCCTGAAAAAACACCTTTGGGACAATCATGACCTGGATGACGGGGAATCTTCATAGACATTTAGCTATGCACTTTGGGATGAACACCCTCCGAATGGTAATAATAATAATAAAGTTGGAAGGGACCTTGGAGGTCATTGAGTCCAACCCCCTTCTTGTAGGCAAGAAACCCTACACCATTTCGGACAAATAGCTGTCCAGTCTCTTCTTAAAAACTTCCAGTGTTGGAGCATTCACTGCTTCTGGAGGCAGGTTGTTCCATTGGTTAATTGTTCTCACTGTCAGGGAATTTCTCCTTAGTTCTAGGCTGCTTCTCTCCTTGATTAGTTTCCATCCATTGTTTCTTGTCCTGCCTTCAAGTGCCTTGGAAAATAGCTTGACTCCCTCTTCTTTGTGGCAACCCTTGAGTATTGGAACACAGCTATCATGTCCCCTCTCGTCTTTCTCTTCATTAAACTAGACATACAAGAGTATGAACAGATTTTCAGAAAATATTGCAGACTACAGGAACTGTTTGCATTTCTCTTTGAGATGCAGACAGCATAGACACATCCTCAACAGCCTGCTTCTGTCTTCAACAGTGAAGGGACAGAGGATAGAAAAATATCCTGCAGCCAAAAAGGCTCCACACACATTTGCACCACTCAGGTGACCCTGAGGACACAGGTAAACTTCCAAGTGGCGTCAAGAACTCTCTGAAAGAAGGCAAATGATCAACTGGCTGCAAGGAATATAAATCCTTCCATTCCCCACCATCCAGTCAGAGCTGAAGATGCTTCTTGGATGAGAGAAGCATCTTTAATTGTTCTATTTGTCAGGAAATTTCTCCTTAGTTCTAGGTTGGCTCTCTCTCCTTAAATATTGGAGCACTGCTATTATGCCAGCCCCAGTCGTTCTTTTCATTAAACCTGCAACCATTTTTCACAAAAATGGATGGATAGATGATAGATAGACAGACAGACAGACAGATAGAGACAGACAGACAGACAGAGATAGATAGAGATTGATAGATGATTGATAGACAGACAGACAGACAGATAGACATAGAGATAGACATAGAGATAGACATAGAGATAGATAGATGATGATAGATAGACACAGACAATAGAGATATATAGATAGATAGATAGACAGACAGACAGACAGACAGACAGACAGACAGACAGACAGACAGACAGACAGACAGACAGATAGATAGATAGATAGATAGATAGATAGATAGATAGATATAGGCAGGCAGGCAGAGAGAGAGAGAGAGAGAGAGAGAGAGAGAGAGAGAGAATAGATAGATGATTGATAGACAGAGAGAGAGACAGAGAGAGAGACAGAGAGATGATAGATAGATGATTGACAGATAGACAGAGATATGATAGATAGATGATTGATAGACAGACAGAGATAGAGATAGAGATAGATAAATGATGATAGAGAAAGAGAGAGATGATGATAGATAGATAGATAGATAGATAGATAGATAGATAGATAGATAGATAGATAGATAGATAGATAGATAGATAGATAGATAGATAGATAGATAGATGGGCGGGCGGGCAGGCAGGCAGACAGACAGACAGACAGAGGATAGATGATTGATAGACAGACAGACAGAGAGAGAGAGACAGACAGACAGACAGAGATAGAGATAGAGATAGATGATAGATGATTGATAGACAGACAGACAATAGAGATAGATAGATTAGAGAGAGAGAGAGAGAGAGATGATAGATGATTGACAGACAGACAGAGAGATGATAGATGGATGATTGATAGACAGACAGATAGAGATAGAGATAGAGATAGATAAATGATGATAGAGAGAGATATATATATAATAGATAGATAGATAGATAGATAGATAGATAGATAGATAGATAGATAGATAGATAGATAGATAGATAGATAGATAGACAGGAAGACAAAGAGAGAGAGAGATGATAGATGATTGATAGACAGAGATAGGGATAGAGAAATAGAGATCGAAATAGATAGATAGATAGATAGATAGATAGATAGATAGATAGATAGATAGATAGATAGATAGATAGATAGATAGATAAATGCAGAACTCAGCTGTAATGCAGAATAATGCACAGTTTTGCCTTCAGAAAGGGCCATCTTCATGCTCCCCTACACTTCAGGTCTAACCCCTAAAATAACTTCCACAGATTGCGATAACTCTCCAAGTTCTACCCAACCAGGCTAAACACTTTGCACAAAGCTTGGAGGGAGGGGGGGGATTTATTATTTGATGAGCCTCGGTTCTCCCTCCTCCAATTACAGTTTAGATCAATCGTGCTACAGACCAAGTTTCAACTGTTTGGGCTTTAATCCATGCAAAAGGCAGCCTCATTAAAAGGCTACTCATTTTCTTCCTTTCCTCAAGTTTCGCTTAACAGGCTGGAAGAAATCTGTAGACTGGAATTAATTATTTGCATTAACATTTTAGATGAGCCACAATGTAAATATCAATCATTTGATGGGTTATGAACATGGACAAAAGTTAGTGAGATGCTTGATCCCTATCACAGCATTCTGAGCAGTATAATTTATGGAGACGTCAACCGTTCCGAAGCCAGATAAGGCCTTACCAGTTTTAGGAAGCAGCTCAAGGACGTAATTCACACTATAAACAATTCATTTTTCCAAAGTTGTCATTAATAAAAGAGAAAGACATTCTTGCAGCTAGGAAAGAAACAGTCTCGCTGGGTTCATAGAAAATGATGAAAAACACATGGACAACATTGGGAGGCAGGAAAAAAACAAAGGCATACAGATTAGGGCGAAACCTGGCTCAAAAACAGTCACTATGAGACAGACTTTGGAGTCCTGGTCGACAATTACTTAAACATGAGCCAGCAGCATGTGGCAGCCACCCAAAAAGCTAATAAACAAAGGCATAGAATCAAAATCACGTGAAGTATTAGTACCACTTTATAAAACTTTAGTAAGGCCGCACCTGGAATACTGCATCCAGGTATGGTCACCACATTACAAAATAGATGTTGAGAGTTTGGAAAGAGTGCAGAGAAGAGCAACTAAGATGATTAAAGGCCTGGAGACAAAAACATATGAAGAACGGTTGCAGGATTTGGATTTGGCAAGTCTAGAAAAAGAAGGACTAGGGGGGACGTGATAAGATAAGAGGAGAGGAGAGGAGAGGAGAGAAGAGAAGATATAAGCTTTATTGTCAATTTTTTACTGTGGGCACAACGGCACACATCAAAAATGAAATTTAGTTGCCTGCTCTCAAAGTGAACACATACATGACACACACCTAAAACATACTATGTACAACATATGTATAGACCAGGGGTAGGCAACCTTGGCTCTTTTATGACTTGTGGACTTCAACTCCCAGAATTCCTGAGCCAGCATGGCTCAGCTTGGAAACCTCTCCCTTTCCCCTCAGCATGGCTGGCTTAGGAATTCTGGGAGTTGAAGTCCACAAGTCATAAAAGAGCCAAGGTTGCCTACCCCTGGTATAGACCCACACCCCTACATATACATAACAAATAAATATTAAATACTGTCCATCTTGGATATATAACAGAAGGAGGAAGCTTGAGAATTCACAAGGTTAATGCTCTATGGAATGAAACTGTGGCTGAATCTGGATGTTCTGCTTCGGATACTACGAAGCCTCCTCCCAGAAGGTAGCAAGGAAAACAGGTCATGAAGAGGATGTGTAGTGTCCCAGATAATCTTACGGACTCTGCTCAAGCAGCGCTTCTGTGCTATGTCCTGGATGGGAGGGAGGGAACTGCCAATGATCTTTATGGCCATCCTCACCACTCTCTGCACCGCCTTCCTGTCCGAAGCAGGGATGTTTCCAAACCAGACTGTGATGCTGTATGACAGGATAACAGTATTCTAGTATTTGAGGGGCTGCCACAAAGAAGAAGGGGGGGGTCAATTTGTTTTCCAAAGCACCAGGAGGCAAGAAAAGAAGCAATGGATGGAAACTAACCAAGGAGAAAAGCAACCTAGAATTAAGGAGAAATTAAGGACAATTAACCAGTGTGCCTTCAGACATTGTGGCGGGAGGGAGAAATGAAATTTAAGAACACCTTAGATAACTGACTTCAGACTTTCTCCTTCAAGAGGAATTGCCAACCGGCTAATTCATTACGACACCCCGTCATCTTCACTGGAGAACGTGTTGGTGTCTTACATGCACTTTCATATTCTGTAACGAACAGCGGGGAAATATGAATTTTTTATCGCACCATCACGCTACTGAAGGCAACGCCATCCTTCCTCGAAGCAATTTCCGTCTTTTAAAGATGAAACAAAGTGAAGAATAAATAAACAAGCCTGCAGGATTTTTATGTAATTATGATCTCGTTGTTGCTCCTTGTCAGCCACCGGAGAAAACATGTTTTATTAAATATTGTTTATAGTCGACTGGAGATTACAGAGAACTGAAGATGCCGGGGATAAAGAAAGCCTAATTTTAATACGACTGTGGCGATCCAAGAACATTGGGCTGTCCAGAGTATCTTTAGCAGATGTATAGTGTGAGTTTTGAAAAGTTGCTTCTTAGGTGGGCTGAGATGTTAATCCCCTCTCTTTCCATCACACCCCTTTGTTAACACCTGAGATGGCTCTAAGTTTTATTACATTTCAGAATGCATAATGAATTAGACTAGGAGGATGTCCCAGGTGAAGTCTGTGCTACACCACGTCCTCCTAGGGAAATGAAACAGCATATACACTTAAGGACTAAATAAATAATTGCTTAAAAAATATTGTCGCCAAGAAAGTAGCATGGACACCAAGAACTTGTGCTTAGCTTAGAGACTTATCTATTGTTTCATTAAGAGCAGGTTTATAGCTTTTCCCTTTGCAGAGAATCTGGAATTATCATCCTAAATCAGCCTTCTTTTCTTCCTTCCTTCCATCAGCATCACCCCAAACAGCTTGCGGGGACATATAACAGGAATAAAAACTTCACCACTGTGATATATATCTCAGTAGCCAGCAGAGGTAGAGCCAACACTGGAAGTTTTTACAAAGAGACTGGACAGCCACTTGTCTGAAATGGTATAGGGTTTCCTGCCTGAGCAGGGGGTTGGACTGGATGACCTGCAAGGTCCCAGTAATCTTGCATTACGCTCTGATGATGTCGGTAGTGTTGACCGATGAAAGGCTTAGCTTTTATATTAAACAGTTTTGGTTTTAGTATTTAGTATGTATATATATATATATATATATACACACATACATACATACATACATACATACATACACATTATATATATATATATATATATATATATATATATATATATATATATATATATATATATTAGTAAAACAAATAAAACACTATCACCGGGAGTGTTTAAAGTAAGAATACTTTACTAAAAAATATACTTTACTTATGCTAAAAAGTTGCCAAGCTTTCGTTGGGGGAAACTCCCCAACATCGTCAGGGCTAAAAAGGACGTTTCAACAAAGGTGGTTTAAGTAGGTTCAAGTAACGTCTGCGCACGGCTTTTAGACCGCGTCACTGGCCCTAATTGACCAGCTAATAATCGAGATGTGTCTGTAACGTTATAAATATATATATAAATATATATATTTGTTTTCATAGATTTTCACGGGTATAGGTATGCAGGTCTTGGTGTATTCGGGTCTTTTCCCGTGTAAGATTGAGAGTATCTTGGCGACGTTTCGACGAGGTCCCACTCGTCATCTTCAGGCTGGGGTCTTCGGCTTCATGCTTGTGTGAGCAAAGTGTGATCGGAGCTGCCGTCTCTCTATATATATTGGTGGGGTGTGTGTGTGGAATGCTGGCTTAGTTGCTGTAGGTGGATTGGTTGGCTGTGTAGGAGCTATTGTTTGTGGATTGTTTGGCTGTTTCGTAACATCCTGAGTAGTTGAGGTGCTGGCTGCGTGCCCATTAGTCTTTTGTGTTGTAATGACCTGGGTAATGGGTTGTGTGATGACAACTTGAGATCTAGTGTAGTGATATCCTGAGTTCTGTGTTGCACCATCCTGGGTGGTTGGCTGTGTTGTAACAATAGCTCCTACACATATAGGGTTATATAGCGTTAGTGTTAGGGTTGGAGTTAGGATTAGGGTTTTTTTAATAACATTCTTAATATTTAGCAAACAGCATGTTGTCTGGATTCATATATTTAAAAAACAATGAGTAATAATTAATTTCTATATTAGGATGATCTTCAAAATGAAAAAAGGTCTTCTGCAGTCACGACATAAGCCTAAGACTGAAAATCAGGCTTGTCAGAGGCTATATTTTTTCTATCCTGCTCTATGGAATAGATAGTTAGTCTCTGACAGAAGGCCACCTGAAGAGACTAGAAATGTGGATGTATAGGCGGCTGTTACGTATAAGCTGGGCTGACAAGATCAGAAATGAGGAGGTGATCAGCCGCCTGGGAAAACCAAGGGAAATCATCAAAACAATTAAAAAACGAAAATTAGAATATTTCGGACATGTGATGCGACACCAAGAAAAATACGGCATTCTCCATTTAATCCTCCAGGGAAAGATTGAAGGCAAACGAGGTCCAGGCAGAAGAGGAACATCATGGCTTTAAAATCTAAGGGACTGGTTTGGACAAAACTCAGCAGCACTTTTTTGTGCGGCTGCTGATAAAAACAGGATCGCCAACATGATCGCCAATGTCCGATAACGGATATGGCACAAGAAGAAGAAGAATTATCATAATCAATATGTTAGTTAATCGCTCAATAGTCTTCTTCTTACTAGTATATATTCAATGTTACATAGTACATAGCACGTTCCCTTCTCTCTAACTCCTTTCCTCCTTCCGTTATATATTCAAGATGGACAGTATTTAATATTTATTTGCTATGTATATGTAGGGGTGTGGGTCTATAAATATGTTCTACATAGTATGTTTTAGGTGTGTGTCATGTATGTGTTTCACTTTGAGAGCAGGCAACTAAACTTCATTTTTCATGTGTGCCGTTGTGCCCACAGTAAAAAAATGACAATAAAGCTTATCTTATCTTACCTTATCTTAACTCATTTTTCTAGCCATTGATAAAAATTGTCCCATGTTCTAAAGTACACTGAGTCTTCTTTCTCTTTTATCTTTAATGTCACTCTGTCCATTTTTGCACAATCTAAAATTATCTTAATTAGTTCTTCTTTCGTTGGTAAGTTTTCATTTTTCCAATATTGGGCAAATACAATTCTTGCTACAGTTAATACATGTAAAATGAAGTATATACAAATCTTTCTCATAGTTTCCTCCTATTATGCCTAACAGAAACAGTTCTGGCTTAAAATCTATATGTTTTTTTAGTTATTTTCTCCAACCGTATGTGTATTTTGGACCAAAATCTTTTAGCTTTAAGGCACGTCCACCAGATATGATAATAAGTACCTGGTTTTTGTTTACATTGCCAACACTTGTTTGACATATTTTAAAACATTTTTGCTAATCTCACCGGTGTAAAATGCCATCTGGTAGGTAATTTTTTGTTGCCCAGGCCCAGAATGGACTTCCAGCAACCATTCATTTAGCAGCCATTCAAAGTTACAATGGGATTGCAAAAAGTAACTTACAGCTAGTCCAGGGGTAGGCAACCTTGGCTCTTTTATGACTCTTGGACTTCAACTCAATTCCTGAGCCAGCATGGGAACCTTGCAACAGTTATAAATGGAGAGCCAGTCCTTTTTCAGTGCTATTGCAACTTCGAACAGGTACTCAATGATGAACATAGAACATTAAATAGGAGCCAGCCATGTGCTGCAGCTGCCAAAAAGGCCAACACAGTGCTAGGCTGCATTAACAGAGGGATAGAACCAAGATCATGTGAAGTATTAATACCACTCTATAATGCCTTGGTAAGGCCATAGTTGGAATGCTGCATCCAGTTTTGGTCACCACGATGTAAAAAAGATGTTGAGACTCTAGAAAGAGTACAGAGAAGAGCAACAAAGATGATTAGGGGACTGGAGGCTAAAACATATGAGGAACGGTTGCTGGAATTGGGTATGTCTAGTTTAATGAAGAGAAGGATGAGGGGGGACATGATAGCAGTGTTCCAATATCTCAGGGGCTGCCACAAAGAAGAGGGAGTCAAGCTATTTTCCAAAGCGCCTGAAGGCAGGACAAGAAGCAACGGGTGGAAACTAATCAAGGAGAGAAGCAACCTAGAACTAAGGAGAAACTTCCTGACAGTTAGAACAATTAACCAGTGGAACAACCTGCCTCCAGAAGTGGTGAATGCTCCAACACTGGAAGTTTTTAAGAAGAGACTGGACAGCCATTTGTCTGAAATGGTATAGGGTTTCCTGCCTGAGCAGGGGGTTGGACTAGATGACCTCCAAGGTCCCTTCCAACTTTATTATTATTATTATTATTATTATTATTATTATTATTATTATTATTATTATTATGGATCATCGCACAGTCAGCCAGATGTTCAGACTGGATTTGGCATTTTGTCTACCTATCGAGTCCTTACCCAGGACCTGGGATAGGCAGATGTGGATGTTTGATGGTATTACAGATATCGTCGCAGGATGGAAGCAGTTCCTAGTAGGGCCGCCTTTTGCAATTGACTAATAGCGAATTTGTCAATGCCAATGGTGTTCAAGTGGTGCTCCAGTTGTTTTGGGATTGCACCCAAGGAGCCTATTACTATTGGTACTACTCTTGCTTGCTTTTGCCACAGTCTTTCTATTTCTATTTGTAGGTCTTTGTATATTATTATTATTATTATTACTATTATTATACAGTAGGGCTGAAAAAGTCCTTGAAGGTCTCCCACTCTGATCCCTTGCTCAAGGCAGGCACCTTACACCCTCCCAGTCTGATGGCTGTCTGGTGTATTTTTAAAAATTTTCATGCTTGTAAACTGAGTGATCCAATCTGAGTCAGAAGTTTTGGTCAAGTCCCCAAATCCTTATTGTCTTCCTTAGCGAACCAGTGCAAACCAGCTGAATTCCACCCTGGATGGGCTCCTGCATAAGTCCAAAAGCTCGGAAGACTAAACTTCTAGTCTTGGTGACTAGATTGGATCCTGCAACATTATCTTGGGACATGTATATTTGCATTCATTTGTAAGTTGAGTACATAAATAAGTATGAAAGAAGAGATTGGATGGAGAAATATCCTTCTGTAAAACTGCTCTGTTTTTAGGAAACAATTTCATGTTGTTGGCCGAGAAAGCCGATCATCATGATCTTCATCATCAATCATCAACATCATCATCACTGTCCTATCCCAGAGAAGATTAGATAATATGATAATTATATTTAGCACCACAGAAAAGAGGATCAAGGTTAACATCTCCATGGTTCTTTTGTCTTTCAAGCAATTATTCATTTTTTTAGGGGGGTAGAAAGAGGGTTCCCTCGGAGTTCATTGCCTTCTCCGCCTCTCAGCTGTCTTTGTTTCTTCGGAAACAAAGCGAGACGCCGCTACCATCTCCGTACTTAAAGAAACCGTGAGTAATCTTAAACCGGACAGAACTGTTTAAAGGATTTTATTTATAGTTTAGCTTCATTTTATTTTTTTTTAGTTTATTTAGTTTATTTAGTATATGCTGATTTTTTTTTATTTTTTTAAGCTTTCTCTTTTTTTTCGGGCGGAAAAGTGAGAGTGAAAGTAAAATGGCGTTTTGAAAGTTTTTTTTTCCTTTAAAAGACGGATCGGCTGAATTGTTGTTTAATACTGCTTTTTTTTTACTTTTTTTACTTTTTTATTCTTGGGGACTTTTAGATTGATCTTATTTTATTCTATTTTATCTTATTTTTAATTTTTTTTTTTGGATTACTTATTTTTATCGGTATTTTTAAGAAGAAAGGAAGATAAATTAAAATGGCTTCAAAACGACAACCAGCTACTGCAGCTTCTAAAGTAACTTCTTCTCCTGCTACTTCTACTGTGCAACAACAACTTAAAATAATACCCTCAGTGCAGCAACCTAAATCCACTCCACCTTCACCTCCCCCATCTGGTACATCAGCACAAGACATTAAAGAAATAATGGTAAGTGCTGTCTCACAGTTTAGGGAGGAAATGAAACAACTTTTGGACCAGAATAAATCTGAAACTAAGGAGGAAATGAAGAAAGAGATGAAGGAGCTTTTAGAACAGAATAATGCTATTTTGAGGGATGATATACTTCTAGCTCTATCTGGAATGGCCTCAGTGGTTGTGAAGCTGGACTCCAGAGTAGAGGAAATTGAAGAAACAGTTGAACTTTTGGATTATAAATTTCAAGATATGGAGAAAAAAGTGGAGACTTCACAAGATGATATTCTTATGTTCCAGTATCGACAGATGGAATATGCTTTGAGAATAAGGGGTCTGAAAGAAGATAAAACTCAAGATTTGATGGAAATGGTGATTAATGACTTGGCTGTTATTTTGAATATTGATAAAGAAGAGTTACGTGGGGATGTGGACAGAATTTATAGAGTTAATTCTTGGATTGCAAAACAGAGGAATTTGCCTAGAGATGTGGTGATATATTTTGCTAAGAAGTCTTTGCGAAATCAGATTCTACAAACTTTTTATAATAAAAGATTTCAGATTGCTGCCCAAGATATTATTATTTTAAAGGAAATTCCACCTAAAATTTTAAGAAGCAGAAAAGATTTTGCTTTTTTAGTAAATGAACTTAAAGCAAGACAAATGCCATTTAGATGGGAGATTCCGATGGGCATTGTTTTGAGCCATGCGGGGACACGTTATAGACTTAATACAGTTGCTAAAGCTAAGGAATTTTATAAAACGGTCCTGGGAGCAGGCTCTCCTTTGCCCATGATGCATAAAGTCTTGAGTGACAAAGAGATGGAACAGAAATCTGAAGGTACAGGGATGATGACTGCTGGACAGGTGGTATGGATGTCTCAACCAGAGGTTAAAGAACAGAGAATGACCCGTGCAGCACATAAACGTAAAGAAAAAGAACAACAGAAAAAAGAAAAAGAAAAAGAAATTGAAGAATCTACTCAGCAAATTGCTTCAGTGCCGGTGGGAGGAGCAAGACCCAAAAGCTCTGCTACATATTCATCAGCAGCAGAATTTGAGCGGATCTTCTCCAGGCTGAAGGCCAAGGGAGATGGCAAAGCTCCTGTCCTGGAATGTTAATGGATTAAACATTCCTCAAAAGAGAAAAAAAATTTACCACTATTTGAAACAACATAACAATGATATTATTTGCTTGCAAGAAACTCATATTACAGCTAAAGATCAAAAATATTTAAATAATCCTCGCTTGGGATCTCATTTTGTATCTCCCGCCCCTGGGAAGAAAGGGGGTGTGGTAATCTATGTTAAACAGAATTTATCCGCTACCTTGTTAGAATCAGACCCTTACGGAAGATATGTTATGCTTGAACTTGGTTTATATGGCAAGAAAATTCTTATTGTGGGGTTGTATGCACCAAACCAGCAACAGGAGCAATTTTATAGGTTACTACATCAGAAAATAACTTTGTTGGACTATAGATCTGTGATTTTAATGGGAGACTGGAATGGTGTCTTAGATATACAAATGGACAAAAAAGGCTCTTCTACCTTTTTTAAACAGGCTAAATTACCTAAAGCCTTTTTTGATATGAAAGAAGATTGGGAATTGAGAGACTATTGGCGTGAACGTAATCAAGAAGAAAAGGATTTTACGTTTTTTTCAGATAGACACCAATCTTTCTCTAGAATTGACTTCTTTTTGATCACAACAGATTTATACAACAGGGTGAAGAATGTAAAAATTTTTCCTAGGACATTGTCCGATCATAGTCCAGTTTGGATGGAACTGTTTGTAGAGAAGGAAGATAGGAGATCCTGGAGGGTGAATGAGAATTTATTTAAACAAGAAAAAAATGTTCATAAATTAAAGGAATGTTTAAAGGAATATTTTACTTTAAATATGAACAAGGGAACATCAATGTCAATGGTCTGGGATGCAAGTAAAGCTTTTATGCGTGGTATTTTGATAAAAATGAATAATTTGCATAGACAGAAACAGAATCAGAAACGGAAAGACTTGGAAGAGGAGATTAAATTAAAAGAGAAACTTTTAATTTCAAATCCCTTAGATGAAAAGGTTAAAGGAGCTTTAAAATTGTTAAAAACACAATTTAACATGCTGATGGCTGATCAAGCTGCAACTAATTTGCTATTTATGAAACAAAATACATTTTGTAATGCTAATAAACCAGGGAGATGGTTGGCTTATCAGTTAAGAAAAAAACAGAAACAGAGGAATATAGATAAAATAAATTATAATGGTAAATTGGTTTATCAGAAAGAATTGATTAAGAAATCTTTTTTAGAATACTATCAAAAATTATATAAGGGTACTAATATTCAAATTACAGATATAAATAATTATTTAGGCAAAGTTAACTTTCCTAAATTAACAGAAGATCAGGAAAAAAAGATTAACGGTTTAATTACTAAGGAAGAAATTGTTACAGCTATTAAACAATTGAAATTGGGCAAAGCGCCGGGTACGGATGGGTTGACATCTATTTATTATAAAGCTTTAGTAGAAGAGATGATCCAACCGTTGTGTGAACTGTTTAATAATTTATTACAGGGGTTAGAGATCCCTCCATCCTGGCGTAATGCATTTATATCATTGATTCAAAAGATAGTCAAGATCTTACTTTGCCTAAAAATTATAGGCCTATATCTCTTTTAAATGTGGATTATAAAATTTTTGCAAAAATTTTAGCTAACAGGCTTATGGGGATCTTGCAGCAGTTTATACATAGGGATCAATCGGGTTTTATAACTGGAAGGTATATGAAGAATAACGTTAGACAAATTATTAATTTATTAGAGTATTTAGAAAAGAATAACCAAGTCCCTGCAGGCCTGATATTTTTGGATGCTGAAAAAGCCTTTGATCAAGTGAATTGGCAGTTTATGCTGTGTTTAATCAAGGAGATGAATTTTGGACAAAATATATTACAAGTATTATCCAATATATATCAAAAACAGACTGCTCAAATTATTGTAAATGGGGGTTTGTCAGAGGCTTTTGTAATAGAAAAAGGAACAAGACAGGGATGCCCGTTGTCTCCGTTATTGTTTGTTTTAACATTGGAAATTTTGTTGATTAAAATTCGGGAGTCTCAAGAAATAAAAGGAATAGAAATTAATAAAAAAGAATATAAATTAAGAGCCTTTGCAGATGACTTGGTTGTTACTTTGTCTCAACCTGTTTCTTCGGTGGTGAAATTATTACAATTGATTCAACAATATGGACGTGTTTCTGGCTTTAAAATTAATAATAATAAGACCAAAATATTAGCTAAAAACATGACTAATGGTGATAAACAGGCTTTAGTTAACTTAACAGACTTTGAAATTGTTGATAAGGTAAAATATTTGGGGGTTACATTATCTGCTTCTAATGTAAAATTGTATAAAAATAATTATGAAAAGCTGTGGATGGAGGTACAGAAGGATTTAAAAAACTGGAATAATTTACAGTTATCCCTTATGGGCAGAATTGCAGTTATTAAAATGAATGTCCTGCCAAAGTTTATTTTTTTGTTTCAAATGTTACCTATCTTAAAGAACGAACGTAATTTAGATGAATGGCAAAAAGGTATTAATAAATTTGTTTGGGCAGGGAAAAAACCAAGGGTGAAACTTAAAATAATGCAAGATTTTCGTGAGAGAGGTGGACTCAAGGTACCAAATATGAAATTGTATTATGATGCTGTAGTATTGACATTGATTAGCGACTGGGTGAATTTAACAAATACAGAAATACTTCATTTGGAAGGCTGGGACCTATTTTTTGGATGGCATGCCTATTTAATATTTAATAAAAAAGTGGATTGGGTTTTTAAGTCTCATATTATAAGAAACTCTTTGCTAAGAGTGTGGAGAAAGTATTATAAAAGTGACTTCAAAATACCATTATGGGCTATACCTCGGCATGCCATAGAAGGTATAAGGAAAGGGGTAAATATGGACAAGGTCTCTTACGTACAGTTATTAAGATGGGATGGCCAAGACTGGCAGTTAAAATCTTTGGAAGAATTAACACATGAAAACTTAACTTATTCATGGTTCCAATATAGACAAATAGTGGATAGATGGAAGATGGATTGTAAAATGGGCTGGCTTAGAGAAGATGGAATTTTTTTAAAACAAGTAAGAGATCAAAGGCCAACCCATATTAAGAGAGTTTATGGGGTTTTAGTGGAATTAGATTCAGAACTTGAACTAGTTAAAGATTGTATGATTAAATGGGCACAGAATATTGGTGAAACGATTTCAATGGATACTTGGGAACTTATTTGGATAAGAAATGTTAAATTCACACAAGCGCAAAATTTAAGAGAGAATTTTTATAAGATGTTTTATAGATGGCACCTTGACCCAAAGAAAATGTCCATTATGTACCCTAATCTACAGCCGAAATGCTGGAGATGTGGATATTTGGATGCTACCTATTACCATATTTGGTGGACGTGTAAGCATATAAAAGCTTTTTGGATTAAGATATGGTGGAATATTCAAAGAATTTTTAAAAGGAGGGTAAAATTTACTCCGCAATTATTTTTACTAGGTATTGTTATTGACTGTGATGTTAAGGAGGTTATATTGATGTTAAATTTGATTACAGCCGCTAGGTTGTTAATAGGACAATATTGGAAGAAGGAATCTTTGCCTACTTTACAAGAATGGTTTCATAAAGTTTCGTATTTGGCAGAAATGGCAAAGATTTCGGCTTTCTTAAAGGAGCAATCTCAAGAAAAATTTTTTGCGGTATGGGAAAAATGGATAAATTTTATACAACATAATTTGGATATGGAAAAATATTATTTAGCCTTTTTATAATTTGTAATGATTGTTTTTTCTTTCTTTCTTTCTTCTTTTTCTTTTTTATATATATACATTTTTTATGTATTATTATTCATATATTTTTTTATATATATATATATATGCTTTATTCTTCGTCTACTTTCTTCTTTCTTCTTTCTCTCTCTCTTTTCTCTTTTTATTTTTTTTTTTTTTTTTTTTTAGTATATATTATTCATTTTAAAGTTTATGTTATCTATATTATTATTATATATATTATTATTGTGATTTTTATTATTATTATTAATTATTTTATAAATTGCAAATGTTATTTTTAAAATATTTGTTAAATAATCCTATATTCAGTTCTGGGAAGTCGGGGGGGGGTGGGGTGGTTGGGGAGGGGGGGGTGGATTTTTATTTGTAAAACTTTTGAAAAATTTCAATAAAAAAAAAAAAAAAAAGCAATTATTCATTTATCCTCCTTGCAACATGCATTTCTGCCTCTTGTTCATCTCCCTAGGAAGAACCAAACTTCGATTTATAGGGTCAAACCCGAAAGTCAAAAAGGTTGAGTTGGGAATAACAAAATAACAGAGTTAGAAGGAAATTTGAAATTAGTCCAACTCCCTGCTCAGGCAGGAGATCCTATAAAATTCTGGACAAATGGCTGTCCAATCTCTTCTTGAAAACTTCCAGTGATGGAGCACTCACAACTTCTGAAGACAAGCTGTTCCACTGGTTAATTGTCCTCACTATCTGAAAATTTCTCCTTAGTTCTAGGTTGCTTCTCTCCTTGGTTAGTTTCCATCTGTTGCTTCTTGTCCTGCCTTCAGGTGCTTTGGAGAATAGGTTGATCCCCGGTTCTTTCTGATATCCCTGAGATATTGGAAGGCTACTATCATGTCCCCCCTCGTCCTTCTTTTCATTAAACTACACATACCCAACTCCTGCAACCATTCCTCATTTCTGTTGCAGCTAGCTACACCAGAGAGACATTGAATAGGGAACAGAGGAAAACCCACACCATTTTGATGTGCTGGAGAGAGATAATCTTGCTAAATCCCCACCGGCAAAGTAAAATGAAAACAAATCACTTCAATCTGCAGTAAAACCTATAGACATGACCCTTCTCTACAAGCTGGAAAAAATGGTAAATCAAAGAGGCAATGCAGTGAATCCGCCAATCCATCAGGTCCTGTGTTCCGAGCAGCTTGTGTCTTCAGATATGGGCAGACAACGTTTGTGCGACTTGAGGGAACAATTCAGTCCTCTGTGTTTGCCTGCTGGATTGCTACTTTGCCTTGGTGAGGGGCTGCAGGACTCCCAGGAGCTGAAATTGTGAGGCTTGTTTGGGTAAGGATGGAGGCTAATCACAAAACCGATGTCAAAAGCCAGGCAGAAGCTTCCCTGAGCTATTTTTGATTTTGATTTTTTTTTTTAAGCGGCGAGGACAAGGACATGTGAAGAAATGATGCCATCCGTTTTTAGCAGGGCGATTTGAAGAATCTCCTGGGTTTCTAAAAATGGACTCTAAGCTATAAACAGGCTACATGTTCTAAGCCCCTCTTAAAAATATAGTAGATGTCAAAAGGAGTCTCGCCCTTCAACAGAAGATCGTTACTGGAGAAACAAAAGTCATAAATGAGTGAAACTATCAATCTTCATGTTGGCTTCATGTTCACATGCATGAACTGACAATGTGCTCACACATTGTCACACCTACTTGTCACACCTCAAGCCATCTAGCTTTGTGAATGCCAAGCCAGGCCCATGGCTTGACCCTGTGAACTTCAATGCCTTGTTAAATACTTTTCATAAGTAGCTTTGCCCAAAGTATTTAAGAAACACTCTATTGCAGTGGTGGCGAACCTATGGCACACGTGCCAGAGGCGGCACTCAGAGCCCTCTCTGTGGGCACGTGCGCTGTTGCCCCAGCCCTGCCTACCCCCATGGCCCCCTCACCAGCACCCCCCCCCGGAGAAGAGTCGTCCCCGGGTGCGGTCCACGCGGAGCAGCGCAGCCAAGGACATGGCAGCCGGGCAGCAGGGAAAGGACTCCGCCCTCGCATCCAATTGCACGCAGATGATGCTGCAGGGCATGGGCAGAGGGCATGGTCACCATGGTGCTGCAGGGCTGCCTGGGTAATCTGTGGTGGGCCATGGAGGTGGTGGGTGGCCCTGCTGGTGGACGGAGTGGAGCGGGGGGGCAGAGTAGGGGGGGCAGGGGGCGGGGTGGTTTTGGGGCATTCAGTCTCTAAAAGGTTTGCCATCACTGCTCTATTGCATCAATTTAAGGATCCATCTAGTTCATCATCCATAGTCAGGTAGATGTTTTCCAGAAGTTCACATCCAAGAGGTAAAGCAACATTCTCCATGTTTGCTGTCTAGCCATTAATGTCCAGCCACTTCTCTCCTTGATTACTTTCCATCCATTGCTTCTTGTCCTACCTTCAGGTGCTTTGGAGAATAGGTTAATTCCCTCTTCCTTGTGGCAGCCCCTTAAATATTAGAACAGTTCTATCCTGTCACCCCTAGTCCTTCTTTTCGTTAAACTAGACAATCCCTGCAACCATTCTTCATATGTTTTAGTCTCCAGTCTTCTGATCATTTTTGTTGCTCTTCTCTGTACTCTTTCTAGAGTCTCAACATCTTTTTTACATCGTGGAGACCAAAACTGGATGCAGTTTTGATACGACTGTTACACTTTAATATCATTCTATCAGTGTTGGAATTCATTTTAGATCTTATAATGGGATCCTATATTAGGGGCATGACATGGCCAAAGTAAGTGAGAAGCAGTTGTGTGATTTTTCCTTCCAGTGACGTGTCTGGTGTTATGCACTCCAGTACGTGCTTGTTAGCCACCTTTGCTGTCCAAGAACAGCACTATTATTATTATTATTTGCAAATCAGTTGGGTGTGTGCATGCTCAGCCTGAAACAAACCAGTTATCAAAGGATAATAATAATAATGATAAAGTTGGAAGGGACCTTGGAGGTCCTCTAGTCCAACCCCCTACTCAGGCAGGAAACGCTATACCATTTTGGACAAATGGCTGTCCAGTCTCTTCTTAAAAACTCCCAGTGTTGGAGCATTCACCGCTTCTGGAGGCAGGTTGTTCCACTGGTTAATTGTTCTAACTGTCAGGAAGTTTCTCCTTAGTTCTAGGTTGCTTCTCTCCTTGATCAGTTTCTATCCGTTGCTTCTTGTCCTGCCTTCAGGCACTTTGGAAAATAGCTTGACTCCCATAAAATGGTAAAGAGGAGTGTACTCTAAGTCAGAGATTACCAACCTTTTGGGCACCAGGGACCGGTTCCATGGAGAGAAGTTTTTCCGCAGACTGGAGAGTGCGTGGTTTTGTGTGCTGCTGTATCCCATGGATGGGGCTTTGCTTGTTGGTGCAGACCAGTTGCTGGCTTGCTGCAGCCCAGTACCGATGCATAGACCTGCTGTTGGGGACCCCTACTCCCAGTGATGTTGATGTCAATTAGATTTAGATGTCTCCCCTTCAATTAAATATCTTTGAATTCTTAGTTTTCCTGTTTTTAGTCACATTCTGCCCTTTACATCACATTGTCTGCCCTGAAAGGGAATAGAATGAGGGCCCTTCATGTATTTAAGGGACAAATCTATGAATAGAAGTAGGCGTCAGGCTCAGGGTCATATAGATTAGCTCATCCCATTCAATATAAGTGAACTCACCCTTTCTCTCAAAGAACTCTTAATTATGGCAGTTGTCTTCAAATATCGCACTACAGTGGAATCTATTCATCAATAAATACAAGTCAAAGGCATTTTTTGCCACCTCAATAGAGACTTAATTGCTTTCGTGACTGAAGCAAAGTCAAGGATATCTGTACATTCAAGGGCCTCCGTTGAAGTCAATCTAAGCAAATTGAAATGGGAAATATTGCTGGAAAACAGGAGGAGCTGTCCACGGTTCTGATTTTATACTGAACGTTCATTACACACAAGGAAGGGTTGTGTGTAGCTTAAAGCAGAGGTCCCCAAACTGCGGATCATGGCACACTACTGGGCTGTGGGCTGCAGGCCACTGGGCCACCTGAGTGGCTGGCCAGTGCATGCACATGTGCACATGCCCACCCCCCTCTCGCGCTAGCATCACGGCGGTGCACGGGTGCTAGCGATACCATGAACGTTGTACAGGCGCTAGCTATCAACGCTGCTAACATTGGATGTTTTTGCTTTGACAACAGATGGAGATGTAGCCATTTTCTTTCTCATCGCTTTTAGAGTTAGATGGTGCTGGGGAGGGGAGGGATGTGTATGAGAGTTCAGCTAGACATAATAATACTGAACCTAGCCTGAGAATCAAGGTTGTTGAAATAAGAGATGATAAGAATTGGTGGGCTGTAGAGCTGGAGGGAAAGCCCATGCTTTAAACTAATTGGGGAATGTGATTTATGACTGTTAATTGGAGGAGGGAATTGTGCTTTAATACTATGTGCTCAAGGGGGGGAATTCAGCTTTTGGCTTTGATTATGTATGTGCTGATGTTATGCTTCTTGAATAAAGATTCTTTACAGTAAACAATGCCTCAAAGTTCTTTGAAGAGTTTCATCTGTTGGAACCATGACACTAGCTAGGACCACCATGAGCACACACATCACTCACATTAGCATTGTGGCGTGAATGTTATCATCACGGAGAGCACACACTCCCCCCACTGGCGCTAGCATTGCAGTGGCACACAGGCATAAGAATTGCCTGAGCGTCACATGTGTAGTCGCGGCCCCGTTCATGCACGCGTTTGCAGTCCCATTTGTGCACATGTGCATGCATGCATAAAAACATCTCCGCACACCCCCTGTTCCAGGCTGCCAATCAAGAAAGGTTGGGGACCCCTGGCTTAAAGGATGTGAGTGAGATGGGGTGGGGTGGGGTGAGGTGGGGTGGGGAAGGGTGGGGTGGGGAGGGGTGGAGTGGAGTGGAGTGGAGTGGAGTGGAGTAGAGTAGAGTAGAGCAGAGTAGAGTAGAGTAGAGTAGAGTAGAGTAGAGTAGAAAATATGGAATGGAATAGAATAGAATAGAATAGAATAGAATAGAATAGAATAGAATGGAATGGAATGGAATGGAATGGAATGGAATGGAATGGAATGGGAATGGAATGGAGTGGAGTGGAGTGGAATGGAATGGAATGGAATGGAATGGAATGGAATGGAATGGAATAGAATAGAATAGAATAGAATAGAATAGAATAGAATAGAATAGAATAGAATAGAATAGAATAGAATAGAATAGAATAGAATAGAACGGAGTGGAGTGGAGTGGAGTGGGGTGGGGTGGGGTGGGGTGGGGTGGGGTGGAGTGGAGTGGAGTGGAGTAGAGTAGAGTAGAGTAGAGTAGAGTAGAGTAGAGTAGAGTAGAGTAGAAAATATGGAATGGAATAGAATAGAATAGAATAGAATAGAATAGAATAGAATAGAATAGAATAGAATAGAATAGAATAGAATAGAATAGAAGCTAGAAGAGACCTTGGAGATCTTCTAATCCAGCCCCCTGCTCAAGCAGGAGAACCTATACCATCTCAAACAGGTGATTGTCCAGTCTCCTCTTGAAAATCTCCAGTAATGGAACACCCACAATTTCTGGATGCAAGCTGTTCCACTGGTTGATTGTCCTCACTGTTAGGAAGTTTCTCCTTAATTCCAGGTTGCTTCTCTCCTTGACTAGCTTCCAACCGTTGTTTCTTGTCCTGCCCTCTGGTGCTTTGGTAAACAACCTGGCCCCCTCTGCCTTGTGGCAGCCCCTCAGATACTGGAACATTGCTATCCTGTCTCCCCTATTTCTTCTTTTCTTTAGACTAGCCAGACCTAAATCCCGCAGCCGTCCTACGTATGTTTTAGTCTCCAGGCTTTCATGAACGTTTCAAGATGTTAACATCCTTAATTCTCTACACCCCAACTTAGCCTGCCTTACCAACAGCCATGGATCAACAAGCTGTGCTGCCGCTAATTTCAGCTGCAAATCAATCCAGCCTGTGAGATATTACAAGGACACAAGGGACATCAGAGTTGAAGTGAAAATGAACAGCTTAATTACCTGCCATAATTTATTGGAGATCGGCAACCAAGTCAATGGCGCTCCAAAATTAATGCGTGGTGCCCTTGAAAGGATGCATGAAACACAGCCAAGAAATATTTCAAGAGGTGGGGTTTTTTTGAGGGGGGGGGGAGAGATGTTTCAAGGTTCATTTTTGCAGATTGCCATTGACAGGATGAGAGCAGCGTGTTCAGCAAGTTTCTCCTATTCAAATTATTGGAACTTCCCCCTGCAGTTCAAGCGGATTTTGGCAGCTCCTGCTAAAAATTCGGTGTTTTGGGAGAATACAGTCTGCACTTATTTATTTATTTATTTATTTTTATCTATTACATTTTTAGCCTGCCCAGCTGCTCCGCAAGGCAGCTCTGGGCGGCTTGCAGATTATCAAATGACCAATGGAAAAATAATTGAAATATTAAAACTATTTTAATGTTTCGATGCAAAATGTAAATCTTTAAATTAATAGCCACATTAATATTTGTTTAATAATTTAATAGTTCCATCCACAGCTATTTAATAAAGACATTGTGAATAAAGGCTAGAACATATAAGGAACGGTTGCTGGAATTGGGTATGTCTAGTTTGATGAACCCCTTTATGGATTACTGCCTTGTCGTGGCGAAGGGGCTTGCGTAACTCAATGAAGCTATAAGCTATGCCGTGCAGGGCCACCCAAGACAGACAGGTTATAGCAGAGAGTTCTGACAAAATGTGATCCACTGGAGAAGGAAATGGCAAACCACTCCAGTATCTCTGCCATGAAAACCCCATGGACAGTACTAAAAGGAAAAAAGATATGACGCTGGAAGATGAGCCCCTCAGGTCGGAAGGTGTCCAATATGCTACTGGGGAAGAGCAGAGGGCTAGTACTAGTAGCGCCAGAAAGAATGAAGCGACTGGGCCAAAGCTGAAAGGACGCTCAACTGTGGATATATCTGGCGGTGAAAGGAAAGTCCGATGCTGTAAAGATTTTTTCTCCATAGGAACCTGGAATGTAAGATCCATGAATCAAGGCAAGCTAGACGTAGTCAAAAAAGAGATGACAATACTGAACATCGACATCTTAAGAATCAGCGAACTAAAATGGACAGGAATGGGTGGATTTAACTCAGATGACCATCAAGTATACTACTGTGGGAAAGAATTCCTCAGAAGAAATGGAGTAGCCTTCATAGTCAATAAAAGAATAGGAAAAGCAATACTGGGATACAATCCCCAAAATGACAGAATGATCTCAATTCGAATCCAAGGCAAACCATTCAATATCACAGTAGTCCAAATCTATGCCCCAACCACTGGTGCTGAAGAGGATGAATTGACCGGTTCTATGAAGCCCTACAGCACCTTATAGAATTAACACCAAAAAATGATGTCCTTATCATCATGGGGGATTGGAATGCTAAGGTAGGAAGCCAAAAGATAACCGGAATAACAGGCAAGTTTGGCCTTGGAGTACAAAATGAAGCAGGGCACAGGCTAATAGAATTTTGTCAAGAGAATACGATGGTCATAACAAAAACTCTTTTCCAACAACCCAAGAGACGGCTCTACACATGGACATCACCAGATGGTCAACACAGAAATCAGATTGACTATGTGCTCTGCAGCCAAAGATGGAGAAGCTTTATACAGTCAGTAAAAACAAGACCAGGAGGTGACTGTGGCTCAGATCATGAGCTTCTCATTGCAAAATTTAGGCTTAAATTGAAGAAAGTAGGGAAAAGCACTAGGCCACTCAGGTATGAACTAAATCATATTCCTGATGAATATACAGTAGAGGTGACAAATAGATTTAAGGAACTGGATCTGATAGACAGAGTGCCTGAAGACTATGGATGGAAGTTCGCAACATTGTACAAGAGGTAGCAACTAAAACCATCCCAAAGAAAAAGAAATGCAAGAAAGCAAAATGGCTGTCTGAGGAAGCTTTGCAACTAGCTGAGGAAAGAAGGGAAGCGAAAGGCAAAGGAGAAAGAGAAAGATACACCCAATTGAATGCAGAATTCCAGAGAGTAGCTAGAAGAGATAAGAATGCCTTCTTAAATGAACAGTGCAAAGAAATAGAAGAAACACACCAGAATATGAGACCATAGATCTCTTCAAAAATTGGCGATATGAATGGAACTGTTTCATGCAAGATGGCCATGATAACTGCCAAATGCAGAGCCTAACCACACACAAGCAGAAGAGATTAAGAAGAATGGCAAAACTACACAGAAGAACTATACAAGAATGAGCTTAACGTCCCAGATAACCACAATGAGATGGTCACTGACCTCGAACCAGACATCCTAGGATGTGAAGTGAAATGGGCCTTAGAAAATCTGAGCAACAACAGAGCTAGTGGAGGTGACAGTATTCCGGCTGAGCTATTAAAAATCTTAAAAGACGATGCAGTAAAAGTGCTAACTCAATTTGCCAGCAAATTTGGAAAAACTCAACACTGGCCACAGGATTGGAAAAGGTCAGTTTACATTCCAATTCCAAAGAGGCAATGCCAAATAAGTTCAACCTAGCGCACCCATTGCCTCATTTCACATGCTATAAGTTGCTTAAAATCCTAACGAGCTAGACTCCGCCGTTATTATGGATCGAAACTACCAGAAGTACGCAGGATTTCGAAAGGCATAGGACTGACGTCAACTTCGCCACATACGCGGATCATGGAGGAAGCCTATGGGGGAAAAAGTTCCAGAAACCTCTTACTTCTGCTTCCTTACTATGCAAAAGCCTTGTTGTGTGGATCACACCAACTTGTTGCAAGTTTCTTAAAGAAGATGGGAGTACGACCTCGTCATTTGGTCTCCTGAGAACCGTATTGCGGTCAGAGCAACACATCAGTGGAGAAACCGAACACGGAACCACTGATTGGTTCAATGGAAAGGGTCCGGCACAGGCTGTATACTGTCACCTCAACCCTTCCTATTTAACTTTATATGCAGAGCACATCATGAGAAAGGCAGGGCTAGATGAAACAAAAGTTGGAATTAAGATTGTCGGGAGAAATATCAACAACCTAAGATATGCAGATGATACCACTCTAATGGCAGAAAGTGAAGAGGAACTAAAGAGCCTCTTGATGCGGGTGAAGAAGGAGAGTGCAAAAGTTGGCTTGAAACTCAACATTAAGAAAACGAAAATCATGGCATCCGGCCCTCTCAATTCCTGGCAAATAGATGGGGAAGAAATGGAGGTAGTGACAGATTTTATTTTTCTGGGCTCAAAGATCACCTCAGATGGGGACTGCAGCCAAGAAATTAAAAGACGCTTGCTCCTGGGGAGGAAAGCTATGGCAAATCTAAACAGCATTCTAAAAAGCAGAGACATCACACTGCCAACAAAAGTGCGTATAGTCCAGGCCATGGTTTTCCCAGTTGCAATGTATGGCTGTGAAAGTTGGACCATAAGAAAGGCTGAGCGCCAAAGAATTGAGGCCTTTGAACTATGGTGCTGGAGAAGATCCTGCGAGTCCCTTGGACTGCAAGGCGTTCAAACCGGTCAGTCCTAGAAGAGATCAACCCCGACTGCTCTTTAGAAGGCCAGATCCTGAAGTTGAAACTCAAGTACTTGGCCACCTAATGAGAAAGAAGGATTCACTGGAGAAGAGCCTAATGCTGGGAAAGATTGAGGGCAATAGAAGAAGGGGACGACAGAGAATGAGATGGCTGGATGGAGTCACTGAAGCAGTAGGTGTGAATTTAAATGGACTCCAGAAGATGGTAGAGGACAGAAAGACCTGGAGGAACATTGTCCATGGGGTCGCGACGGGTCGGACACGACTTCGCAATTAACAACAACAGCTGACTCCAGAATAAAAGCATTATCTAGAAACAACAGTGGATATCCTTTAACTGCTACTCCTGCGATATATGCTTTTCTAAATGTTTACAGTCATATAGCCCTTTTGGAGAGTACTGCAACACTCTTCCTTATTAATGGGTCCCAGACATCAGTGTCTCCCATTTGCAATCCTCTCAAGATTTCCCACCGTTGCTTCCATACAGATAGTCCTTGACGTACGACCACAATTGAGCTCAAATTTTTTTGTTGTTAAGTGAGTCATTTGTTAACTCAGTTTTGCCCCATTTTACCATCTTTCTTGCCACAGTTGTTAAGTGAATCACTGTAGTTGATAAGTTAGTAACCCGGTTGTTAAGTGAAACTGGTTTCCCCATTGACTTTGCTTGTCAGAAGGTTGCAAAAGGGGATCACATGAACTTGGGACACGGTCATAAGTATGAACCAGTTGCCAAGCCTCTGAATTTTGGATCACATGATCATGGGGAATGCCGCAAAGGTTGTAACTGTGAAAAACGGCCATAAGTCACATTTTCTAGTTCTGTTGTAAGTTGGAATGATCACCAAACAAAATGTTGTAAGTTGAGGATTACCTGTATTTTGTCTTTACAATCTAATAATAAACATATTACAGAGAAAAGGGTGTGGCAACGGTACAATGTTTATCATGTAGGAACTTTATAAAACCCAGAAGCAGCTTTTCTTCCCTCCCTCCACTGCCCACCATTGAAACACAGAAAATCAGCAAATCAAGTCAAACCATGTCCAAGGTTTTATATATATATAAAATATATATACCTCAGAAAACATATATATATATATA